>NC_051159.1:149385785-149640785 GCF_013339745.2 Dermacentor silvarum | reverse complement strand
CCGAGTCTGTCTCGTTCAGAAACGAAGAGACAACTTTAGTGGTGCCAGGTTTTACAGTATATACGGCATACAGTCAGCGTTCAATATCGACCATCTGCAAAATAAGGCCGGGTACAGGTCTTGTCATCATGTGCGACAGACAAAACGGGTCGTAAACAACATTTTGGAGAGAACAACCAGAAATGTCCTTTTTTTGCTTATCTTACAAAGCAATAGCTTTCGGAACGCAATAGACGGTCCAACGCGCGTCACTTCTTCAACCTCATCATCGCTTGACTTTAATTATTACAGGCTTTCCTACTGACAGTGCTTCCCATGTTATAGTAGTGATGTAGGTGATCATATGCCCATCTTTTATATGATCGGAGAGGAACAGCAGTTTGGTGGCAAAAGGGTGACCAGAGGCAACGTACCGTGAAATTTCACCCTTCAGATTAGCAACCTTTCGTAACAACTCAGGAAATGCAGACTGGAGTGATATATTCACGGTTACTGACAGCAATAACTGTTATGAGAAATTCATCAATGTAGTTTAATAAATTACGTCGCCTCCTTTCCTTTGAAAAATATCGGAAACGTAAGAAGCTTATAGGAGTTTCCTGAGTCTCGTGACATTGCCGTATTCGAAAGTATTTTCCAAATGAATTAAATAAAGCGCGAAAGCAATCAAAACTAGATATTACAAATGCATATTTGACGCAGGCAGTTTACATAACACGTGCGATGTTTGCAAACAAAAAATGTAAATGAAGTGTTACGAAAAAGTGAAAACCGATATTAAATTGACAACCTCACCATAAGTGACATAAAGGTAAGGGGATACACCTCGCAAATTGCTTTAAAGAGGCTTTCTTTCTTTTCTTTTTAAATTGGAGCTAGTATACATATACTGTCCCGAAGCCACCAGTGACATTTCAAAATTATCAGGTCCATTATTCCTTCAACCACTTGCATTTCTGAGGTAACGGCAGTTTGTCAGGGTTTGAAAGACAGTCGTAGTCGAGATTCGGATGACCTAAAAGTTATGCCCCCAATAAAACATGTTTCACATTTATTCGCACCGGTACTAACGCACATATTTACGCGTCTCTTTCAACCGGAATTTTCCCTGTCAACATGCAGATTACTAGACTCAATGTTTCTTTACAAATGTGGTGATAAAAGCTCTACATCTAACTATCGTCCCATATCCATTCTGCCGATATATTCAAATGGATAGAAAAGAGCTTATAAACATCCGCTCTTAAAGTTTTCTGGAAAACATAGCCTATAAATGACTATCCGTTTGGTTTTATAAAAGGTCGCAATACTGAAAACACATTGCTTGTTCGAAAAGAGACGATACTGCTGAATACTGCAGAGGAAATTTAGGCAGGGAGTTTAACCAGACGAGCGTCCGGTTTGCTACCCTGCACTGGGGGCAAGGGAAAGGGGAATAGAAAGAGGAAAAGAGGGAGAGAGTGAGCACTGAGTGCACGTGAGAGGATACACAGGGGCACTATAAGCAGTCTCTCAAACCGGTGCACTTCAAGTACTGTACTAGTGCACGAATCGCCTTTTTGTGCCAGTGACGGATGTGGTCACGGTCCGATGACTCAGAGAGCGGTCCCGAGTCCAATCGGGAGGCGTTGGACGTCGTAGCGAAGATATACAAATACATCATATATGCTGATAACTACGGTTCTGTAATCGATGGCATCGACATTGGAAATGGTGTAAGCAAAGCAAGTGCATTCTGCTGCATGCTCAAGAGACGGATTAGCGTGAATAGGTTGACGTTGAACGAATCCAAAACAACATGTTTGTTGTTGCCAGGGGCCATGGTTTCATTTGGTGAAATCGTTGTCCTAGGTCCATGCATAATTAAGGTTGAAACGTATGCAAATGCACTAGGTGTTGTATTTTCTGAGCACATGTCCTGGAATGACCCCGTAAGGAAATCATCGTTAAAGTTAGCAAGGCAGTTAGTATGCTTAACCGTAATCGTCAAACACTTCCTATAAAAAAAAGAAAAGAAAGAAAAAGAAAAAACTTCTATACTATGCTCTCGTAAATTCACCTTTATATTATTTTGCCTTAGGCTTGGGTAACACAACAACAAACTTTCATTCACTAAGTCTAATACAGAAGAAAGCACTCTGTGAAATCGAAAATACGCCGGCCTTGCAACATATTAGACCGCTTTATCAGTAACGTACATAAAATTATAAAACCGCAAGACATTTGCACATACAAACTACAACGCACTTACAGACGTGCAATGTTAGGAACACCAGACACGGTTTTAGACCTATCAAATATCAAAAGAACTTCGGCTACGTATTCCTTTCGGCATCAACTACCTTATCAGATTCATCTTTCTCGTACGCGTTAAGGAAACGAAAGTGTACGTAGAACATGCGTTGTCATTGGTACTAAATTAATATGACATATTCTGTACTGACATCTGTACATTAAAAAAACAAAAGTATAAATTAATTAGTTGCTTAATGTTGATGGGTCAGTACACGCGAACTCATTTATTTCATGTTTTTCCTGTATGTACTTACTACTGCGTTTGTCTATTTGGTATTGTATGCAATTATTTCTGCGCTGTCTTTCTTTTTTTTTATTAAATGAGTAAGCAGCCCCTTTTAATTTGTTGCGGAAGTGTTCAACAATGCAATTGATGTCGTTCACTAGACAAAAATGCCAGTGATTTAAGCTACCTGTTTAGTAGAAAATAACGTACGACCTGTCTCTTCTGCTGTGGCTGGATCATGCATTGCCAAGCTGCGTAAGAGCAACATTTCCCTCTGGCCACCTATGTTCGTTGCTACAGTGTATCTTGCTGCGAAAATAAAAGAAGTGATTGATTGAATGATTGAAGTGCACTGCTTGAATTTTAGTTCAATACAACCATTTGTGTAAAACACTGCGTACATTAGATCCATAGTCTTCGTGTCTTAAGCGAGGGGATTTTTTATTCAGTTCGTAAATGTTTTATTTAAAAAATTAGGGGCAGCTTCACACTAGTGGTGCGAGCTGGCGACCCCACCTAGCTTTATCTCGGTTCGAACAAGTTATTGCGAGGTTATGCTTCGAGACTCGCCCACGTTTTGCGCAAGATCACCCCGGAATCATCGACAGTCCAAGGAGCAACGAACACTCAGTCATTAAAGTATCTGGAGGCTTCTAGACGATCAAACGCTTTTGCTCGGTTTCGCGGGCTCGTAACTTCGGATCTTCTGCGAATCACCGACGTTTCGCCGCCGCTTCGGCGGCGCGATACTCGGGATCGGACCGAAGTCGTCTTACTCGCTCTCGAGTAGCGGCGCGGCGGCTTTCGCGCCGCGCTTCCTCTTCTTCGGGAGTGACGCTCTTCGTCGGCCGCCCCATCTTCGCGGTGATGTGCTCGGCGCGGAGACGGCGGGGCTTTGGTGTCTCCGCGGCGGCGACGCGGAAGTGACCCTTTTCCCGGCGCTCCCGTGGGCGCTGCCATGTTTGATCACGTGGTGACGCGTCCATTGCTTGCCTCAGCTGCCTCCGTGTTTGCAACGCAAGCGCGTGACGCCGGTGCGGCGCAGCAAACCTCCGTTTCGACGCATATCGTAGACGGTGACTGTGTGGATGACACGAAGCTTTGGTCACAGCTTTAGAGGACATGTAAGTGTTTTAAGAGCTCATTACGCCTTGTCCAAACGGCGCGGGCAGCGTAATCGGTGCTTTTACTAAAAGCGGGGCTAGGAATGTATTCCAAGCTGTCCAAACTTACCGCTTATGAATTAAATCAGGATCACTGTGCTCGTTCTTTATTTGGCAAACATTTTGAAGCAGCGGCTTGTCATGTTTCTGACTCAGTAAATTTCCTCGGTTCTTCGGTGCGGCCACTATTTGATTGTTTATTTTTAGCCTAATCGCTCGCGGGTGTGCTCTGCTGCGATATATTTGGTCTTGCGGCGCACAAAGCTTGGAATGTAAATGTTCTGTACTTTGTCGTAGCTTGTAGCAAAGACGTATTATCGCTAGTCCCTCGCTTACTCTGTGCACCGTCACGAAACGTTCAGCTTTCAACATTCGTGTCTTATTGTCGGTGTTGTCGCTGTCACTCATGCTTCGGCACATTGATTCAAGTGTGCACCCATTCCCTCATTACTGATACGTTGGCGATAGGGTGGGTGTAAGTTGGCGTGCGAGTAGGGGTGGATGTGTGTAAATAACAAGCGAGCAACTTAATATGCCAGTTAGTGGCGTTACTTCCTTTTGTAACGAGTGGTACTCACTCTTCAGTGCCCACGTTGCGGACTTGAAGTCCTTTCTTTGGAGATTAGCTATACAGCGCTGGCGGATTAACTTTTTTTTAATCATCGAGGAAAGCCGCGCATCGCGAAGGGCGCACAGGCAGTCGTTATGTAGCAGCGGCGACACAGGTTGATTCCATTCCTTAATATGCGAATCACTATTTTTGCAGCTAACTACCGCACACGTCTTCCCTTTATCTTTACACATTTTGCAGCATGAATTAGGCACAGTGCATTAGCGAACATCCACTTGCATTTTCGACAGCTCAAACAGTAGCAGGGCAGAAGCAGTAGTTGTTTCGTATTCGTGCGCGTTCGCTGAGGCAACGTATGGCGCGCCGCCGAAAGCGCCATCTCGTTCCTCTAGAGCAAAATCCTCCGCGAAAAGGGTCAATATATCCCATGGATCGGCGCAGTGACGTCACGGCTTAGCTCTGTGTCTGCGCAGCCGCGGCAACCACTCCGCACGGCGCGGTGACGTCATGGCTAGGCGAAGCGATGCGGCGCGCGCGCTGGTAAAATAGTTGAAAATTCGAAATTTCTAAAACCAAATTATTAAGTTTACAACTCTGTAGCTATGCAACGAAAAATGATATCACCATTATGAAACTGCACCTTATAATAGATCTGAAGCAGACAAAATGTCTATGTACACATCGCTCTGAATTATGCCACTAATATGTAAGTAGGACTATTGCCAAAATAGTTGTAAACATTAACAAATTCACGTAAACAGTACATTCATATATCAAATTCGTCCGCTATAGATGCTCTAATGGAGACAGTTTACAGAACTGCATGTGATATTTGTTTTTGGTGGAGAGTTACAGATTTAAAAATTACGCTTCCCTATTTCTTTTATCTTTTTTTTTAATCACCAATCTTTCGAAATTTTCGTAAAACATGTTTAGTCCTAAATCAAAGTTCTGCTTTTTTTCAGTCACTAGTATTAAACTTCATCTCTCAATTGCAACAAATTCACTTAAGTCTATAGGGCTGTTTCATAAAAGCATTTCTGCGTTTTTACATGTAATTTAATAGGCGGCCTAGGAATATGCCTCGAGCTGAGGCTTCCCGCTTGTATGGGCTATTTTTGTACACGACTTGGCGCCAATTCGGACTTGTTTTCAGAGGGATATGTACTTGTTGACAAGACTCCCTCTGGTCACGGTGATTACAAATGACAAATAATGTTGACAAGGCGCTGGGAACAGAAAAGCGTCCCGAAGAAGGTCGCAGTCCTCACCGCGTTCCCTTGCGATGTTGAAGTTGCACGCTGCGTGCAGGCCGTCAAGGCATCTCCACACGGGGTATGCGCCCGTGATTACGCAGCGTCTACAAATTCGAAATGATTTTCTTTATAAAAAAAGTTTATGTCGCATATAAAAAAAAGAAATAAAAGACACACAGCGATGAGTGAGAAACGCACAAGCCAGCGCCTCAGTCGCGACTGTTGATAGGAGCAACAAGCCGCGGCGGGCATTCGTTATCTTTGTGAAAAATAGTCCGTCGCTTGAACTATTAATCACGATACCCTGACGTTGCCTTCTTGGTAAATGTAATTGCTTCCACCACGCCACTGACCTTTTCTTTTCTTCTTTTTCTTCTTCCCCCCTCGATGTTTTGCAGGCTACAAAAAACAGATAAAAAAAAAAACATATCTGAGCATGGACTACCAAATGGAGTGTCGAGCTCAGAAACACTCGTTAACTTTACTTCGCTCTATACCTACTACTTTTAATGTTTTATTTATTTATTTCTTAAAGGAGAAGAATGACGGTTGGGAGTGAAGTTGTGATAACCGACTGGAACAGGCAGGGATAGCCTGAATTATTTTTGCTTTCTTTGGTCTTGCTTTAGAGAGTTGAGAAAAGCGCCGTCGTAGACTGCATTAATGTTCGCGGGCATGTTATGTTATTGGCAAATGTTCGGCAAGTAGCATGGTGTCGAAACATTCTCGATCACTTTGCTCGGAAAGACGAAGGGAAAATGAGAACGCCATGCGGAACACCTACTTTCGATCGTTTGCTCATTTTTTGTTCTTCCAACGCAGGAGCACTTTTAACGCCTATGTAGTACCAGTGTCAGCAAGGAGGCGTTTCAGTTTGAAAGGAAAATATGTTGACGCCATACGGTATAAGGAGGCGACGAAAATGTCACGATATTAACGCGACAGCGTTAAGCGCTCACTCCGTGCCGCAGAAAATCCGGCTTCGACGTCGATGTCGGCGTAAGCGCCGGTGTCGTTTGGCGGAAATAATCATGCCGAACCATATCATGCCGAAGCACCCCGACCGGGCAGGCCCTTCGTGTGGCGCAAGGAGTTAGTGAACAAAAATTTAATTTCTTAAAGTAAAATCCGTCAGAAAAATTGTAAAGTACGACTTAACCACAACCTATACACGCGACGTGATAGCGTCGGATTGTAATTATAATATACTGGAAGAAAGCCTGATAAGCAGCCAGGGATATTCGAATGCTATCGCGTTCTACTCTTAAAGGCGAAGCTTAAGCGTCCTGCAAATTTTTGTCATGACCTGCACATCAACGTTTACACTTTAGCCAAGCTAAGACCTGTTCATGGCCGCGCGCGCTGCGAGAAGCGTGTATGAGCTCTTACGTTCCTATCATACAAGTGTCCAGACAAGTCAGAAGCGGAACACACGTTCCTCAAAATGAGCGGTGAATTTACTGACGCAATATCTCAGCATGTCCTATACTGAAAACTGCTTCCTTCGCTCAATATAGGCTGCGCTACTGTACTGCTGTTGGCACGCGAAGTTTCAGCCGTTGGATGCCCGTAAGAGACGTAACAGCAACGGAAGTGGCGTCACTGCTCCTAAATGTCTGGATGTGTGAGTATCAGCAGTAGTGGCATTAAGGGCTTTATTTAAGAGTGGAAGCTTGAACGAGTTGGTAATTGTTCATGGCGGTGTTTTGCGCAGCGCATGAACGGACTTTAGGTTAAAAAAAAAAGAGCTCTTTCTCCTCAGTATATTTTTTCTTCCTAAGCTATTCATGCACTGCGCAAACCACCATCTTTCTTTAACCCTCTCATGCATGAAATAAATCCAGAGGATAAAAAAATTATTTTTGGCCTGAAAGTATTAATAGAGACCACAAAGATCATGAAAAAATTTTATTTCAAGTGATCCAGAGCCTCTGTATTACATTTTTGATGTGTCCCCATATGAGGACAACATGCATAAGCCGATAATAATCCCTGGTTTCAGTACACATGAAATACATAGTACTCTAAAAATTATTGAGCATTCACGCTAGAACACTGAAAGAAACCATTACAATTCAGACTGAAACGCTGACGATTGGTCTTGCACATTCCGTTTAGGCACTGTGGAATGACTGGAAGCACTCGGGACAGAGAGGCACGTTGCAGCGACCGCAGAGGTACCTTGTCTTGCTGCGGCAGGCAAGGCTTCGACAGCGGCTGGCGTACTTTTGCTCGCTCTTTTTTGGGAAATGGCGCCCGCCGTCGAATCTCTTTTCCAGGGGCACATGGTGGAGCACTCTCTTTTTTATGAGCGCTGGCGAAGAATCGTTGGATGGCCGACCTCGTCGCTTCGAGCTTTGTGCTGCTTCACCGCGAAATATGAGCGCCTTGGCAACGCGACTTCGGAACTCAAGTTGGTCCATATAATGCTCCGCGCCTTTGTCCCACCTCCACACAATCCAGGCGTTCACAACTGCAGCATTTAGTAGGTGGAAGAACATCCTCAAATAACCCCTCTTGTTCCGGACGTCATTTCGGTACCTTGCAATCAAGGAATCCATGAGGTCGACACCTCCCATGTGTTTGTTGTAAACTTCTACGGAGTACGGTCGGGTGACATCAATTACTTTGCGCTCTTTTCTGTTGTACCTTCGGGTAGTGCCTTCGGGCTGCCGTCCTGCGTAGCTGGAAACAACGTGAACAAGCGAGTTGTCCAGCCACCTTGTCACTGTGATGTTGTCTCCTGAGGTGCAAATTGATGTGCTTCCCCTTCCGTCCGCTTTGAGCTCCTTCAAGGGCTTTAGCTTTTTATCCGCTCCTTGCAGACGGTTTGCACGGCATGTCCCGACAAACAATATTCCATCGTCTCTCAGTTTCCTGACGAGGGCCATGGATGTGAAGAAGTTATCAGCATAAAGTTTATGATTTTTCCCTTCAAGTCCCTGGGACAACCTGATCACAACGTCTCCGGCCATACCAAATTCGCTTGAAACATTGGATCGCCCACCAGTTGCCCCTTGGTACACTTCAAAGCGATAAATGTAGCCAGACACTCCTGCTCTCACCCATACCTTGAAGCCCCAACGCTTCGGCTTACTTGGGAGATATTGCTTTATGGAGGAGCGCCCCTTGAATGGAATCACCATCTCGTCCACGGATTGGTATTCCTCACAATCAACTGCCGAGCAAAATGCTTCGTTGAGTGCATCAATGACTGGCCTCATTCCAGCCACGCGGTCATTCTGGAAGCTCAGAGTGTCGCTGTTGTCTTTGAAATGAAGAAATCTTCGAAGCTCCTCAAAACGATTTACAGGCATTGAATTGGCGACAATGTCCATTCTAAGTCCGGATTCTGTTGACCAGTAATTCCTGATTCTTGGATATTTGATGTAAGTCATCACCAAGCACATGCCAAGAAACACTTTTAGCTCTGGGAGTGTCAACCGTAGGTTCTCTTTGCCCTTTTGTACTGCATACAAATTTGTTTGAAAAACAATGTGCTCCAGTAACGAGTCTGGAAATACGGCCAGAAAATAGTCAATCGGAAGTGCGCCGTGCACATTGACCCTATGTTCACCAAGGAAATCGGGAGGCTTTCCTGCATAGTCATTGTCTTTGTCAGCGATCCATGCTGTGATGTCCTTTCTCGCGGTAGATGTCCTCGAGGGGGTTCTTGCACCAGAGCTTGTTGAAGCGCCGTTAGCACGCACAGGCTTGCTGTCATCACTCTCTTCTTCCGAGCTGGTCGAAGTGTCGAGGTCGGTGAGTAGCTGCTCCCAGTCACCCGCCTCGGAATCGTCATCAGAGTCAGACGACGAAAGGTCCAAAAGAGCATCGATTTCTTCCCTGGACAGTCCTCGCTTGAAAGACATCTTAGAAAAGTATCGTTTTTCCACGGTCTACAGAAGTGCGAGACCTATACGCATCCAAAAACTCCCGCGAAAGCCGACTCAACTGTGCACTAAAGCGCGGGAAAATATAGGCGCTTTCAGCCCAGGGCTGGCTTCCTGCGGGTGTGCTTTTGTTTGGTGGCGCTGCATGTGAGGCTACACATTTGCATAATGTCCCCACTTGAGGACACCTGTTCTTTTCCTTCTATACAGCCCATAGCCGAGAAAAGAATGACACCGAAAGAAGCTGATATTATTCAGGAGTTGTTCTTTGCGCAGAGATTTTTTATAGTTGAAAAGCATCATAGCCTGTCGAGCAATTATTTTTTGTTTTTTACGAACATGCAGTGACCTCAAACAAGCCTACTCTCCGTTAGAACCTGGCGCTTCAAAAAACATAGACAGCCAGCGCCATCTGTGGAACAAGTTAGGAACAATGGCGTGTCCTCAGTTGAGGACACCATGCGGCTAATGACTCGCTCCGAGCAACTGGACGACTTTTGCAGCAGGATAAGTATGTGTCCTCATATGAGGCCCGTATGCATGAGAGGGTTAACATTCAAATAGTGGTCTCCTGCCCTATAGGTTGGTCTCCATCTCCTATACACGACGTAATCCAGACCAGAATCCATGATATAGGAGAGGAGTGACTTAAAACGGGGGGCCTAAACCCACTCCTGGATCAGAAGCTATTTGGTGATATGAGTCCTCGAGGAAGGTGCCTTCCTTGGATGTCGTTTGTGGCACTGCACTTCCGAAGCAAACGTACCGCGTCGACCGCATTTTCTGTGCTGCTGCACCTTGGGCAGGGGAGATAACCTTTCCTCAATGTGGGAGTAAAGTGCATAGGAAAGAAAGTATGCCAACAATTTTGGAAGAGAAAATTTAACGCGCACAAGACAAGAACGACTACAGAGAACAACTATAGGATGTGACAGCTAGATCCTCCCGCAAGACCACATGACCTGCACCTGCTATCTGCGCCTCCGCGCTGCGAAACAGCTGCAGTTCCCAAGAGACGCCGAATTTGAAAGGAGTTTGCCCCCGTTGTGACATCACATAAATTACTCAACCTAATTGGCCGGCGCACCTGCATACTTGCCACTGCGTTGCTACGCAAGAGTCGTGTCCTTGTGTTAGTCTTCATGGAAAAGAGAGAGAATAATTTATTTAAATGATGGCCGTAGGCTTAGTTGGGGAAATGGGTAAAGAAAAAGTAGCTAAGTATGGTTCGCTATGGAAGCTTCGCGCACGAAGCTAAATGGTGAATTGATTGTCTGTTTGACGTATAGCCCGTGGTCTTCTTCGTACTCTTGTGTGTTTAATATTGCTCCCTCCAACTGAGCGCGATCCAACCCCATTCATTATTCCATAGACGCTTTTGTGTGCATTGCATAAACCTGCACCCCTGAGACATTTCGTGTTTCGCCTCATTGCAGTCAACATCGCATAAAAAAAAGAGAGAGAGAGAGAGAGAGAGGTCTATCTTGTGGTCTCAGCGTTCAGAACGTCTCTCTTTATGTTCGTGAAGAATTCGAAGGAAAGAAACGTGCCTCATGCTTTAGGCATATGTATGCATGAACTTGTGCTTATTTTACGCCAAAATTTATTCATGAAATTGCGATTAGCTGCAAACAAGAAGTGCTGGAAGTCCACGGGCTTCTGTGTTGGTGCACTTCTGCGGCGTGCAGTTTTCCTGCACACCGAACTTGGCAGTCTATTTTTGTCTTGCTGACTGTCATTAGTCTCGCGCTTCCAGTCTAGCAATTATGGAATGCCGACTAGCCCGCTGCCATACTGGGCTATTTCAGTGAGAGCGTGGCCGCATCTGTCGCTGGCGCAAAAGCTATGCGCGCCAGAGCTGTCTTTGAAAGTGTACCGGCCTGAGTGACTGTCTGTACACTCCCTCCTGTACATCCTTCCGCTTGCACGCAATGCATACTTTACCCTTCCCCCAGCGCAGAGTAGCTGGCTAGAGGAATGCACCTCAGGCCGACCTCTCTTCATTTCGCATCGTTGCACTTTTCTTTCTCTCTCTATCTTTATTCTCCCTAGTTTCTTCTTCATGTTCCCCATTTCCTTTATTCCCAGTTTTTCCTTCCCCCAGTGTAGGGTAGCCAACCGGGCTCAGTCCTGGTTAACCTCCCTTCCTTTCATTTATCGTTCTCTCTCTCTCTCTCTCTCTCTCTCTCTCTCTCTTAGCGTAGCACACTGGACGCGTCTACATATCTTCCGGCCTTTCCTATCCTTGTATTCTCTCTCTCTCTTCTGTGGGCGAAACTGTGAAGCTTTCCAGGGCCTCGGTAACATTAACTTTTTAATGCTAGTCTTTGCTATTACTCGATTCGAATTCAATTTCAAAAATCACTATTCGACGTTGTCGAATATTCGTTCTGTTCGAATGCAGCATAAGGGACGGCAACAGTGTTGGAGTCTATACAGAGAGAAAGACTGATGCAAGCGGAGACTATTCTGAAGGAATCTTCCGGCTGGAGGATTATATACCGCAACGGTCGCCCAGAGGAACCAGTTCCCGAGCGGACGCATGGAGGAGATCAGTCCTGCACAATAGTTTGCAGACGATAAATGGGCGCGTCTCGCCTTACGCAGCCTACACATTCGCTGCCTCGATTTACGCAAAGCTATTGGACAATTCAGTAAAAAACCGTGTTCGGATCTGTAGCGCTGCAGTTGGGACTTTCGAATAACCTTGTCGCTGTACAGTATTTCACTTATGCCTTTCAACTATAGCACAATGTGCACCTAGTGATGTGCAGTTCCTTTGTTGCCTTATTGCCATGGTGCACCAGATACGACCACCTTTACTTTGCTTTTCGTGTGCGAGCTTCTCAGTTGACCTCAGCATCCCGTTGTATGCCGGCACTTGATGTATCAAATAAGGCGATTTTCACTTGGTTTAAAAATGGGAAATATTCGGTATTAGATTCGATGTTGGAAGGTCGTTTCTCTCTAACAGTGCTGTTCAGTTCGAATCGAACTTTTCGATATTCGAACACTCCTAGTCTATACTACTTCAGTATGCACAGGAGCTGCATTATAACCACGTATCGTTTATTGGGCTGGTGGCGCACGGTGTAACTAAACACGGTTTTTAAAACTTTCGTCACTTGTTTCTCTCTGTGCCCACTAAAGAGGCATATATTAAGTTAAACAGTATCGGCTAGTAAATTACGCTTCTCAAATAGCAAAGCAGCCACTCCTACCGTGAAATTATGCTTGGGAAGTGGTAAAAGGCACAAAGACGAAACAGTACATGGCGACGCGGTCCTGATCTTCCCGCAACAGCTTCTCGTGTACGTCATGAGAGACAGAGAGAGAATGAGGTAGCTAGGAAATGCAGGGAGATTAACCGGAAGAGAAGCTTCTGGTTTGCTACCCTACACAGGGGGAAAGGGTAAGGGGGGAAAGAAAGACGGAAATAATCGCGGAGAAAGAAAACAAACGCGCACAAAAAAAAAGAAATAAAGGTGGAGGTAACGTCACAACGTGACGTCGTGGATTTTGACAGCGTCTATGCGGATCATATTATTGTTTATTTGACGAAGAAGGACTACCTTTATCTATCAAGCCATTAAAGCTTCAACTTGAGAAGCGCCGAGAACATTGCCTTACATATCGCCAGAACGGTGCTAATAGGAGAAAATACTTTGGGATCCGTGAGGTCACACTGACGAACTGGAGCTGCGAGATTGACGCGAAAGTCATGAAAGAGAAATATGGCATTTTTTAGGGGCGAAGCTCCTTAGGGTGTGGGTCTGTCCCCCCTCTGTAGTATGTGGTAGTAGTAGTAGTCGTCATCGTCGTAGTAGGTAGCCACGTCTACTTTTATGAAAAAAAAAAAAAAAAAAACTCCGAAAGTTGTGTCCGTAGCGCGGAATCGAACCAGGGACCCCTCGCTTCCGAACGCGCGGCGCTAACCACTATGCCACGATGCGCACATGGACACACGCACCACGATGACAATAAATACCCAACATTAACGAAAGACTGCGCGTTTCTAACGCGTTTGTACTAGCGCGTTACGGCCCGTGTAAGAAGCTGGTGTAAGACGCTGTGGCCTCTCCGCCTTACCCCCGTATTCATAAACGCTCCTCGACTTGAACTTGACTTGCCACCGCCTTGGGCAGCACGTTCGAAACGCGTTGAAGGCGGTGGCAAGTCAAGTTCAAGTCGAGGAGCGTTTATGAATACGGGGGTTATACTCTCTCAGCAGTCATGTGATGGCGTCGGCAAACGCGGTGCACGTTCCGGCATGTGTAAACGGCTGCGTAAGACGTTGTGGCCTCTCCCCCTTACTAGAGAGTACTGCACGTTTCTAACGCGTTTGTGCTAGCGTCCCCTTAAGCGGGAGATGGTGCAATTATAATGAAGGGCGCTGTTATAAAATAGGAATGACGTCACATATGGCGCGTGTCATTGGTGGAAGTCAATCGTTCGATTTAGTGCGACGAGACTGGGGGAATTACACGGAAGATTCACGGTTTACCGATGATTCCCTCCGGAGCTTCGCCCACTCATCATCATTCACCCCGTGGATATGCGGTGTTTTTTTTTTTTCCTCTAAACCCCTAATCAACTCATTTCGCCTAAAAATTGAAAATAGAGTTTTGTATGCATACCTAAGCTAATTTAGACTTGCTATTTAGAGTCGCTTTTATATATATCTCCGCTCTGTATAGGGAGGACTCTCTTTCACGTGCACACATGTATAACCGCAGAACACCTCACGCAAAAGCGGAAAACAGTAAATGAAAAACGACTAGACGGAATAAATAAAACAAGGAGTGTAAGTACCCCCCCCCCCCCCCCCCCCCGCCAGATGGGCCAAGGCAGACAAACATGCAATATGAACGCGCCAGAAAATCAAGAAAAGCACCCTCGATGTGGCAGCCGCGAAAAATGAACAATCAGCACACGCGTGAACGCACATGCTCTCTCTTTCTTTCTTTCTCTTTCTCGCGCGCGCGACACGCGCGCACACACGCACACACACACGCACGCGCACACACGCACGCACACGAAAGAACGAACGAACGAACGTACACGAACAATCATTGACAGTTGCCTCAGAGCTCGGTCAGATGATCCAACGATGACCAAACAGATCGCTAAATGAGGAATAGAGCGAGGAGTAATCGACTCCAGCTTGAAACCGTATATACGATACGTTGCGTCATACCACGGTACAGAGGACACATTGCATAACAAAGCACCTGCGCGATCTGCGCCACGAAACAAAAGACCAAAGTATAGTTCGTTCCAACTGTTGTTGCTTCCGAACACAAGAGCACGTCGACCGAGCGTGGCGCGACGTGTGACGCAAGATGCGCACGTGGACGAAAAGGACGAGACGGCTGTAACGATCGAGACTGGCTCCCCGTCGCGTCCGTCTCTCTCGTCGCAGTACATTTACGCCGGTGAAGGTTGAGTGAAGGAGCAACGCAGAGGGCCGCAGCGGGTCGAGAGACGAATTATTCCTGCGTAGTTGAACGGTGAGAGTTCGCATAGGCGGTACGCAAGTATATCGTGACGCGGTCACTAAATTAGAATGCCTCGTAGACAAAATATCGAGTGATCAATGGTGGGCGAAGTTTCGGCCTCGGTCCAACGTTTTGACACGGGGCGTATAGTCTTCGTATCTGAAGACAAATCGAAGACAAGTCCAAGACAAGTACCCACCACTCCCCCTCCTCATTCGCGGATGAACAGCGCAAAGGCGAGACACAAAAAAATGCGACAACACAACGTACTGACTATAACAACCACTTTATTTTATCGCCCGATTGACGGCTTTAAGTACAATTGTGTACATAGCTTTTAAGAAACAACGAGAAAAAGAAAAAAAAAAAACCAAAACACACGAAAAAATAATGCAGATCTAACGCGAAGGAACCGAGGTAGTATTTAGTGTCGCGGGAGGTCATGGATGCCTTCCACAGAAGAAATAAGAAAGGGAGAGGAACTTTAATGAAAGAAAAGTGGAGGGGTTGGCCTGCGTGATGAGACTCTATCCAGCTATTCCACACTGGTGAGGAGTTTGGGGAAACGACAGAGAAACGGTTGAATGAAGAATAGGGTATGGCGAAGAAGATGATGATAGCTGCTGCACAGTCAACTTTTCCTGCAGCAGCAGCAGCAGCAGCTGCTGCTGCTGCTGCTGCTGCTGCTGCTGCTGATGATGATGATGATGATGATGATGATGATACCTTTACATTGCTCCAGGCTAGATCGGAATAAAGGCTCTCTGTGGTCTGCAAACTTTGAGAGAGTAATGATTCTTAACATGTAGGATGTCATCCACTCCATGATTCAATGCGGCATAATAAATATCAAAGTAGTAGTTCTAAGTATGTAGGTTATGTGCCACCACATAATTAAGTGCAGTACGCTAAGTTCCCCTACACGTTCATGTATATAATATACGCTCTTTCATATTTACGAGAGTGAAAAATTGAAATTCCCCATAATACATTTCCTGTGTTTACCGCTTCAGTCGGTCGAAATGCGATGCTTAATCCCCCTTAGTATACTCCTCGTCATATTCATGAAGAGCGAACCACCAACATGAAAGAGCACGTACAGAGGCAGCGCAACATTTTCCTGTATAGGTATACTGTATACAGTCTAGAAGCTTCGTAGCTATGATCTAGGGCTCATGCGCAAAGTAAGCGCGTGCTCAGGTCTCCTGTTTCTCTCTTTTCTGTGAGCTTAAGCAAAACACATTGCGCCGGCTCGAAGTGCACTCTCAATGTCACATATAAACCAAGAATGCACGCCAGTGAACACTGACGCCAGCATTTATGCTCGCTCTGTAAACCCGAGCCATCCGCGAATGCAGCGACGCCTCCCCAAGGTAGCAGAGTGTGTATACTCAGCTGCCTTGAGCGTGAAAATTGAGCTGTGGCTCGTTTTGACTTGATGTGTTGTTCTGCGACGGTGGTTAAAAAGTGCTTCACGTGTGAAATAAACGTGTACTTGAAGCAGCACTCATCCGATCGTCTTCTCGTCTCTGTTGTCGTCTTACTTGCGCTGCTAGCTAGCTACGCCCACCCTTCACGGAATAAAAGGGGGGGAAGGGGGGGGGATGAGGGGGGTGGATGGCGGAGGGAGGGTCGATGGCGGACGTTATATATATATATATATGTATATATATATATATATATATATATATATATATATATACATGTCGCATTATGAGCTCAAGGGATTTCCGGACCAGTAGTCAAAAGAACGCTGCCTCTCTCTCTCTCTTTTCTTCGACCTGAGTGCTCACATGCACTCCAAATGCGTGCATCCGAACAAGCAGATCGAGCAGCGGCGTCGAAACAGGACGCCGCAACCGCACTTAGGCGCGTGGGACGCTGTAGCACGTGTTTACACACGGAGCCCGGCATAAATTTCCTGCACATGTAATTGAAGTACGCGTCTCGGGTATATATATATACAGGGTGCTTCACTTAACTTGTGCCAAACTTTGAAAATATGCAGTTGCTACGTAGCTGAACAGAACCAAGGTAATGTTGTTTGCCGTCGCTTGGAGATACTCGGATTATTTTTTGCATTCTGCCTAATTATATAATTAGCCTTTATTATTTATAAACTTCTCAAACGTTCTAATTACATGAAAAGTGTCAATGAGAAAATTGTAGAGCAACACGAAAAAAAAATTTGCGTAGCTTGCACCAGTGGCGCAAGGCTAACGAAACAGCGGAGCTGATCGGCACCTAGCTGGTCCTGGCCATACGGGTTATGCTTTTCCGGAATTTATTTATTATTGATCGATTATCGATTAGCTATTGATTGGCTATCGCAAGGTATTGGCCACGTATTTGGGCTAGGCTAGTACTATATACCAAGTCATCCCCAGCATTTTCCGGAATTCATTGATTATTGATCGATTAGCTATTTATTGGCTATCGATTGGCTATCGCAAGGTGAAGCAAGGCGCAGCTGTGCGCAGTGACGTCACCGCTAGGCGAGTTTTTGCGAACGCAACGAGGGGAAACGAAAAGCTTAAACAGCTCCGCTGTTAGAACTCCCCAGACAGCTTTCTGTTGCTCAATGCATGCTACATAAAAGTGTTTTTCCGAGCATGAAAGATTCCCGCGAATACACGCAAAGTGCCTCGAGCGGCCAGTCGCGCGTCAATCTTGCGTGTATTTGCGGGCTTCTTTCACGCTCGGAAACACACTTTTATGTAGCACGTATTTAGCAACAGAAAGCTGTATCGGTAGTTTTCCATGTTGCTCTACACTTTTCTCATTGACACTTTTAATTTAATTATAATATTTCAGAAGTTGATTATTTAGTAAAGACTAATAATTATGTAAACAGGCGGAATGCAAAGAATAATCTGAATATCTCCAAGTGGCGGCAAACATTACCTTGGTTCTGTCCAGCTACGTGGCACTTGCATAGTGACGTGAAACACCCTGTACATGTGTAGGTTGGCATCCACGTTCGCTGGTACGTCTGTAACGCGCGCCTGTGTGCGTGTGTACGTGTGTGTGTCAACTGCCAAAAAGGTTCAGGAACAAAGCCCCCTATAACGCGAGTTCCAGATGCTGCGCATATCCGGCCTCGCGGCTCCCGCACTGGGAAGGAATGAAAAGAAAAACAAAGACGACACAAGGAAAGATGACACCGGGTCGCGATGCGCGCGCGAACACACGTGCGAGCACTCGTTAATTCCTCGACCGCGAGTGTGCGACAACGACGACTGGGACAACGGGGGGTCTCGCAAAGCCAAGAGTGCATGCAAAACGGACTTCCCTTCCCACTGCCAGGGCGCCTACATGCACACGCAAGCAGACGGCGAGCAAAGCCTGCTTTTCTTCCTTGCTGCATCTCTGCGTCGGCGCGCGCTGCATAGCATCGTGGCTCGCGTTGACTAAACATAGCTCTCAACGAAACCCGACGAATGTGCGATGCCTACGAAGCAGAGTGGAAAACTGGACTGTAGGACATATGGAAAGAGAGAGAGGAGAGAGGAGGAGGAGGAGGTGCATGTGGCGTGCGCTTTTGACTACCACAGCGACGCGGACTCGCCCGAGTTGCTAACATACAGTGCGACAAGCGGCCGCTAATGCGTGCGAGCCCGATGCCTGCCCGGCCGCTTCGCTTCTATTGCTGTTGCATGTGCTCCCGCACTCAACAGCGATCTCTCCCCCCCCCCTTCCCCTCTCCACACGCGCGCCATCTTGGTTGGCTAACGTCCAAGCATGGATGCGTCCCAGCGACCGTCGACCCGTGACAAACGCTCGGCTGCAGGCCGCCTTTGCAGGCGCGCTTTCCGGAGTGGTAGGTTTAGCGGGGTGGTGAGCATAAAACAGGAGGGTGTGGTTGCCTTTACTATTCGGATTCGCGAGCCCGTTCTCGGCGGGCCTTCGGTCTCGCAAGCGGACGCATAGCAACAAACAGGAAGAACCGCGTGGTAAGCACATAAGGATAAACGCACTGGATCGTGGTATGCGGTGACCTGCACGAATAAATGCCGGCTCCTTGGAGAAGGTTTTGCTTTCTTCCAAGCTAGGAATACGTGTTCGACTTCGGAAAAGCGAGAGTTCTGTTGTGAAGCTTTATTTACCTCATACCAGTCACTTTGCGGCAGGTATATATATATAGGTTCCTTCTCTCCTCGTTTCGAGCTTCTTCAATGCAAACGTAACGTGTTCAGTGGAGGGATCAAACCAGCGTATTTCAGCACAAAAGCCCGACGTTCTACTCATTATCTACCCTTATCCCTACCCTTCTCTGTAAATGTTGTCTATGTCCCCTCCTGTCATGCCTTGAGGGAGCGTGGGCCCCAGTGAGCGTTCGAGGTAACCAACTTTTCAGTTGCATTGCACGGAAATCTATTGCCTCTACTCTGTGCACTTTCATATTCTCTGGCCCGGATGTTCCGAAGCATTGCTTATAATCAGAAATAAAAGCATTGTGCTGCTGAAAGAATGGTGTGGGCTTGTGTATCGGACTGCATCCGTAAGCACTTTCGATATATAGAAGCAACGCGCAGCGTCGTTAGCCCGCAAAGGGGTCTTTACCTATATAACAGCTTAATTGAATAGCGATAGCACAGGTGTAGACCTGAATAACTGCGATAAATTCACATTGCAGGTGCCTTTTTACCAGCTAGATGAACTCACGCCACTCCATTAACCGACGCATATCAAACCATTTAGGCAGAATTACTGGTTTCAGCGGCGACATGCACAGTGACGTTCCTCGACGTCTTCACAAAAAAATCTGTACACAGAGGTCGATAGTTTGAAACATGTTACTAATAAGGAAGATAATGAACTATATCTGGAGTTCCTCAGCGGTGCTCTATGCCAGCAGCCATACCGTTTACAGCTTCTTCCTCTGCAAATAGCTGCCGCCACTAGCAGCACCGTGCAATATGTCACTTTACTAACCACATAAAACTAGCAAGCAAAAGATGACAAGGCTACCTCTGATAAAGGTAGGCCAACTTATATACCTAAACGCAGGCCAGCCTGTTCGATGTCACTTCAACCTGGGTTTTCCCGTTTTTATCCACTCAGAAAACCAGTTATTTTCCGGGCCTGAGGATCCCTGCGTGTTTCTGTCCGGATGCCCTCTTTTGATGAGCAGTGACGAGCTGTATAGCAATGCGAGGCTGCACGGCAAATTTCAGGTTCTCGTGGCACTGTCATCAGAATGTTTATTGCTACTTCGCGCGGGCGGTGTGCGCGCGGGCGGGAGTACACGGTGTGCGCGGTGCAAGCCGTGTGCACGCGAGATGGTCCTTCCGGTGTATATATAGTCGTCGGCGGGTGGCCAATGATCGCGCACTCGCGTGCTGCATGGTCTCGCGGCTATCACACGTCACGCACTGTAACCCTACAGCGTGGTAGATAGCGCGACGAGCGCACGAGCGCACGCTGATCACTTTTCAGCCACACAATGTTGCGCATGCAGGTCCAGACTGCATGCAATGACCTAGAAGGCACGGTCTGTCGCGAAAACAAGGAATCATTAGCAGAGACAGTTGTGGAGGGAGCATGACTTCGATATAAGACGTTATTCAGCGCGTTTTTACATATGGAACGGTCAAATGCCCAACTATCGATATTTCGAACAGTCCCTCTTGGCCTCACACCCACAACGAAATCCGCACAAAACGGTCCACAGCTTGGAGTATGTTCAGGCTGCGGCAGGATACAAACGTAAACTATACAAACAGCGCGAAAGCGAGACAAGGTATCTATAGAAGACACGGACGCAGCGCCGCGCGAATAACGTTGGTGCTATAGTAAATAACAAGTTCTTCTCTTGACTTCCCGAGAGGTGTAGAAACATTGCGCACAAAGCTCTAAATGCGTTATAGCGTTTTCTTTTTTTTTTTTTTTTTTTTTTTTGCAATCGGTTTATGCGATCATCGTCCTCGACAGCAAGACACCTTCCTTGTGAGCGCCAGTGTTCTAACCTTCTATTTCTCCCTTTATGTCTCGCTTTCTTATATTTTTATTCCTCCCTCTAAATTCCCGTGTGTAGAGTAGCCAACCGGACGCCTTTCCGCATAACTTCCCTACCTCCATTTATTCACATCATCTATCTCCCTCCTCCGTCTACGCGCATTATCCGCTGAAGCGTCGTCGTCCGATACTTTGGTCCACGAGAAAGCAACGTTACCAAAATATAACCATCTGTCAGATGTTCGAGAAACCAAAGAATAATAGAAAAAAAAGAAGGTAAAAGATAGGACTCAAAGACAAAAGAAAGGCTAGTTCGTTTCAAGCGGAAACAGACTACGGCCAACACGGAAGTTTAGAAGCCTGTCTTTTTCATAGCGCGCTTCATCATCTGTGGCGGACGGTGACAGTATATAGCGGAGGTATAGCCTTTGTGACGTGCTTTCTGCCATGCGAAGAGGCGGAGGAGCGCACGATGCGCATGCGCCTCAATGCTGCCAAGTTCCTCGGCGCGTCAAAGGACCCGCGATTCTCAGACAGCCCGGGTGTCGAAGCGGAACGCGAAACCGCAAAGCGTAACAAGAGAGGTCCCAATTCTTTTTCGTTCCGCCGAACCGGAAAGCAGCCGAATCCGTGTACTGTATTTCACTTCCACACCGCAGCTGCGCGGAAGGACACGCACGGCGGAAGCAGAGACGCGCGAAGTCACGCGCTGGCGCACGTTGACACATGCAGGCACGTATGCATCACACAGACGTGCTATAAACACCCGCGCGCACATACACACGTAAAGGCACATGAAATCATGTGCGGTCATTTTGTATGAAGTTGCCCAGGATTCTTGCACACTTCTCGTGAACCTTGAAATACTGGAATACTTGCATTCACCTATAAGTCGGGTGAAACTTAAGAAGGCAGGAGAGGCCCCGCACAGATGACCGAAGCGCGGCAGCTGATTGCCTCCGCGACTAAAGAAATAGTCCCGTTGACGCGACTCGGTCTAGTTACAAGCGCGGGCTGCCATGTTCTCCGTCGGCGTGGTCACCGGCCGACCGGCTCATGACGTCAGTCTAGAGTGCGCGCCCATTGGTGGAGGCTCGCGTGCATCTGCCTTTGAGGGGGCAAATGCCGCTGCCTTTTAAAGCTGTACATTACTGTAGAGGATAACACGACGACTTCGCCTTAACTACCGCTTCGGCTAGGCAACTCTTGCTAGGCATATATCGCTCGGTATACAAGTTACGCGAGACGTCTATCCTCATCGTTTCGTGGCGGATTTAGATGTGGAGGAATAAAAAAGCTAAATTAATCATCATCATTATCAGCCTATTCATGACCACTGCAGGACAAAGGGTCTCCCAGTGATCTCCAATTACTCGCCTTGTGCTACCTTATGCCTGCAAATTTCCTCATTTCATCACTCCACTATAGTTCTCTGTCATCCTCGACTGCGCTTGCCTTCGATTGGCCCCCATCCTGCAACTCAAATAGAGCCTCTGTCTATACGCGTTGCATGACCAGGCCAACTTCATTTCCAGCGGCGCGAAATAAGGAGATCCTAATCAGGCCATCGTCTAACACGCTAATCAATGAATTAATCAAACAATGATCGATCTACTATTGTTACAGCCATGACACAAGACTGCTGACTGCTGGAAGGAAAAGGCCTCATGGTACGTTGTCAGAAAGAAGCCAGCGTGTTTGACCAACCAGTGCTCCTTGGGTGCGTGCGATATGGTAGGCATGGGAATTATAGAGGGAGACGAGCCTGCATTTTTCATTATTTTTTATTTGTGATTGTCAGAAGAACGAAATGGAGTGGAGAACCCTGCTGGCCGCACCGAGCCCACTGCTGACAACTGAACAGCAGGGAGAAAAGGTAATGGGATAAAAAAAAAAAAAAGTGGACAGCATATTAGAAAACAGAGAGGGAAAGCGAGAGAGAAGAACAATGCCACGGTCTTCCCGAGGTATGCGGCGGAACCCCACCGGAGGGAACACTCACGAATGCAAAATCGTCCAAGAGCCGTTTCTTAACATAACAAGATTAAATGCGCCGAAACAATACAACAAAAATAAACATTCTATGGGATGATCCGACTGTCATGTAGGTGTCACCAGTCCCGGTGGAAAAGGGTCTGCAACCATTGCCTGGAGGAAATTTTTCACTGATCACTGCCGCTGACGCCAGCCCTCGAGGTTGTCGGCTATATACGGCAGGCACGTAGACGACTGTTCAGGACGTCTACTTTTGGTTTCATGAAAACCATCCTGGAATACTTCCTTCGTCCCTCGTAGCACCCTATATTGGCGCAGGCAGTGTCGAGGCTTCATGGTCGCCCTAGTTTTTATTGTCGGGTCTTGCTCAGGAACTTGACACACAGTTCCACGTCTGCTCGTAAGGCTTCACTTCATGTTCATCTTAGTGAAAACAACCTGCAAGTGCCAGACTCCCACACACAAATACACCAGGCTGGTATTTACAAATGCTCAAAACACTTACCGGGGATAGGAAAAAAAAAAATAAAGCTGCCATCATCAGAGCACGCCCAAGGTATATCCGGTATATATCGTGTATTTGTGAACCATTTAAAACAAACAATTACAATTGTTGTAATCAATATTGTAAGCCCTCTCCCCCCTCTCTCCTGGATGCGCCAGTGAAGCAGTGCCTTTCACTTGGGACCTTAGGTAGCGGAGTTTTATCCATTGGTTTGAACGTTGTCTGGACGTTTAAGGGAGTGAAAGCCCGGTGCGTATATTTCGAAACACTCTTAATGCTATTAGCATTATTTGGGAACTTTGCCCACTTGGCGGTTTAATGGAAATCGCATTAACGTGTGTTCATCGTGAGATAGGTTCTGCCGGAATTTTTGCGATAGAGAAGCCCAGTCTGCTTATTTATATTTAGCCTTCTCGTGGAAGTCACCCTGATTTTGTTGATTTTGCACTCTGATAGTTGATTTTGCAAGTATGGCCGCAAGAACAGAAGTGCCCAGAAACACGGCGAAAGGACCCGTGAAAAAAACTCGAGAAACGCTTCATTCCCATCGTCCGACACTGTGTGCGCTGTGCAGCCATCATGAATTCATGCCGACTCGCTCAACTCTCATAGCCTTCACAGACGCTGGTTTGATAAGAGTGGTGATGGGGGCTTATTGGTGATACATGAGGAACACTTTTGATGCAGCTCGAAACGTAACACGGCCACAAGAAGCCACAAGTAAAAGTAAAGTCTAGCGCTGTGTCCTGTCCATTTACTTGTGCCTTCTTGTGTCCATGTTAACCTTTCGCGCTGTATCAGAAGTGCTGATCTGATGCCTGGCAACGCCTGGCTGCGACCAAGGCTGCATTGTTCATGTTCATCAAAGAAAATAGTTGCTCACACAAATACGTGCTCCCAAACATCGCGGGGATTCTCGCAGCTTCCGTACGCAATGCAGGGAATGTGCGTTCGTCACGGAACTTGTAAAATTCTGGTACACCGGCATTTCAAACTTCTGCTTGAGCGTCGCGCTGACCTGCAATTTGATGAGTTTCATCTGTAGTTCGAATGCACTGTGTCCTTCGAATGTCCAGTGTCGCTTGCCTCTAACAACGACAAGAACTGACGATGGTTCAGCGCTTTCAACCGAATAAAGTTAACTGATTTAAATATATAGTGTTCATGGTGTTCTTCATGTGCGGCGACTAGAAACATGGTGTCTCCTGGTGCCGAATGCAATGGACTGCAACCGAATTTACGTTGAGGGCTGCCAGCTTCGCCCGCAGGCGCCCGACGAACCCCTTCTTGCGTCAAACCATTAATGGGTCCGGACGATGTAAGTTGCGAGGGAGATCCTGCCCGCTAGACCAATCTTTCAAAAATCACACTCAGAAAATGTCTGCACCAATGGCTGTTCCAGCTCCTCCGTGACGTTAAGGCTTCCATCAACGCCTCTGATAAATATGGCGCACTCAGAGCTGTCGGTAATGTCGGTGCCCTGGTGCACAGCGATCGGAAACACGTCAAACCCGCGGCACATCTTGTTGAGACCACTTTCACTGTCCGCGCTGATCTCACTAACACGTTCGGCCACAGTACTTGGCAAAAGGCTGATATTCTCAAACGTTATCTTGAAGCTGGGAGAAACAGCAACTACTACTTCTAGCAGGCACTTCTTTATAAAGACAACCTCAAAAATGATTTGGAAGAGTTATGATATGGGCTGCAAAGTATCAAAACTTGCTCTCCCCTGTCGTCGCTCGTCTGGGCTGTTTTCTGGAACAACCGCTGCTGTCTTTCAAGGGCTGATTTCAGCTAGCGCAATGTGTCCTCGCGGACGCTCTCAGTGAGCTCAACGTTCATACTTGTCACGAAAGGAGGGTGCGCCACATATATAGACTACGCGGACCGTCCGCACCCGGGAGCTCCGCGGGCCGCATGCAAGTGGCCCGCGAGCCGCGTGCTTGAGACCCCTGGAATACAGTCTTCGTGAGCTCTTGCAGGAGGACTGCGTCATGTTAAACATAAAGTGCGAAGCATGGGTCAACATCCGCCGACACCCTCCAAAACATCCGCCAAAACAATCCGCCAGGAAACGACACCAAGAACGGAATGCTCAAACGGATCCAGTGGCAGGACTGTTGTTGTCGAGGTTGTTGACATCTTCACTTCTATCTGGACTTCCGACTTTTCAAATTTAACCGAGGCTGAGCTGCTCTTGACTCATACATCTGGCTGGCCGGAAAACTACTACAAAGTTACCCTTGTCACCGATAAGCCAAATCACCACTTCTTATGATTATTTTTTTTTTTATTTTATGGGATTTATTTCGCTTGCAGGGGCACACAGTGACAACAGTTACCGAGCAGTGCACAGAGACATTCAAGTGAAGGTCACTCTTCAGCATTGTATAAGTAAGCACATTATTTCGGTTGTGTGGCTGTGGTTGCTGTATATATATAGGCCATGTGAAGCGGTACACTACATGGTGGAGCTGCTTATAAGAGAAGTCATTAACTCGGTGCTGCTGAGTCTGCTGCTGTCTTTCTTCAATGGTGTTACCGAACAAGTTCGTCCAGCTTTCCGTTCTTTTGTAATCCGTTTTTATTTTTCCTTTTACTGAGCAAAGCAGCTATGTCCCACGGTGTTGAAATTGAGCGTGATGCTGTAGTCTAGCACTGTATACTGTTGTCGCCCACAATGCACAATTAAAAGCGTTGTCACAGGCAAGCTATAAGAGGAATGCAGAGGTAGGGTATGGCCAGTGAACCGAAGATGAGTCAGATAAAGAGAAGAAGAAAAGGCGGGAAGGTTAACCAGGGTCGTGCACATTTGTCCAACCTGAAGTTGGGGAAGGTGAAGGGGAGAAGAAAACAAATAAGAGAGAGAGAGAGCAGTTCTTATTAGGCAAACACTACAAACGGAACTCCCATCGACATAGCTATACAGACGGTCGTAAAATTCAGACGCCTTCAAGAAGCGCAACAGCGGTTTACTGGCATTGGGCATACAACAGTACTGCGGCCAAGGTCGCAGGTTCTACCGAGAACAATCTGAACTACCCCGCGCAGAGAATCGCGTGATTCGCGTCGACAGTCGAATGAAGGGCAATACAAGAAAAAGCGCTCGTAAATGAGGACACCCGACCACATGCGACATCAATGAAGTTCTCTTGAAGCGATAGACCCCCAGTGACAGCAAAAGCCGCAAGTAAGGGTTGCGTGAATACAAATCAGCAGGTGAATCCCACGGCAAACTTAATTGAAGATGAGAGTTGCTAAATTTTAAGGTCGTGGGGCAATTAGCCTAGTCATAGTTAAATAGTGAAGGTGGCAAAGACACCTTTAACCAAGTGAAGCGCTGTCTTTTGCTGCGCGGCTTCCAGCGCAGCTATAGGTGGTCTCAGCGTTCCTCTCACAAAGACACTGCTCTTCGCTGTCGCATAGATGTCAGTTAACAAAGTGCCGTCACCCTGTCGCCCTCGTCGTATCGTGGTAGTGCCGCCGTGGTCATCATGCTACAGAAGTCGTGGTCACTGCGTTCTCGTCTGTATCTTTTGCCAACTGGCTCAGTTTAACTCTCTATGCACGCCGTATACAGTCATGCCGCCATATTACGTGGGCTAGCGTGACGTGAGCGAGATCGCTCGCTCATGCTGCAGTAATACCATAGAGATGGTAATACCGTCACTCGTGGGCATCGGCTGGGAATGTGACTGCGGCGCTCTTCCGCATTGCAGTTACGATTTTCAATTCGTTATACTCCGCAGAAATTTGGAGATTTTTTTTCTTTTAGCAAGTCTGGAAGCATTTATGAACTTTTCAGACGACGTGCTTTTCAAGTCTCACATTAAGTCACGTCTGACAACGTGATTAAAAAAAAAAAAGAAAACAGAAAAAAAAAAAGAAAGCAGGGAGCAGTCGGTTGAAGAACATGCGTGTAAAAGCACCAATGTTACTTAAAAAGGCTTCCGTGTCACAGTAACTTCCAGTTCACGAACAAGTCACTCACCCCTGCAGCACAAGTGCAATTGAATTTACATCCAACGTCGACGGTGTTTGGTAAAAGAGGCAAATGAAATCGAAGGAAAAGCGGAGAGTTGGAGGGGGAAACCGGGATCAATAAAGCTACAAGTCAGTGTCCGCACTAAGTTTATAAGTTTAGTCAATATCTTCACTAACACAAAATTCGCTCAATTCAGGTCACGTTATAGGAACGCTTTTCTTTCGCAATATAGAGCTGTTCAAGATCATAAAGTAAACAAGAGCGTGGAGCCTCTGCAACACGATCACGATGAAACACGGCGCAACTGCGCCAACCACGTATCTGCGCTCAATCAGCAAGTGTGCCAGGGGAGAGCAGATTTAAAATACGATTCCTGGAATATATCCTCTACCAGCAAGAAAACGCTGCCTGCGCGAACATATACGGTTTTGCTCGTGCACTATAAGAAGAAGAAGAAGAAGCAAAAAAAAAAAAAAAAAAAAAAAGAGGGAGTGACGAACTTTCGTTATTAGACGCTCTTGGTGTCTGGCTAATATCTAGACTCCAGCACTCCAAACGCTTATCTAATCAGTTAACTCCGCAATTTTGTTGTTTGCTACAGAAGTGCTCTCCGCATGTGTGAGCGCGATATTTGCATGTTTACGACAGACAACCCCATCGTCACCGTCCGGCGAGTGATATGACAGTTATCGCGCATTAAGCAGCACCTAATGCTCTATATCCGGCTCCCGGAAATTAGTAACTGGAAACAAAACATGCAAAGCCTGCACTTCAGGTTCATTTCTCGCCGCAAGCAGGCCGAGTGGTTTCGGAAAGGAAAAATCAAGGAAAGCTTTTTGAGAAAGAGTCATCTTAGGAGGTCTGGTGGGCCGCACCAACGTGTCAACACGGCCGGACACTTTGGTGGAGGCCCGCACAGGTGGGCACAACGAGAAATGCTAGACGCAGCTATCGCGCAGCATTGCGGGCAGAGGTCTCCCTCTCCTCCAGCGCACACACGGCACGTCGAGAAGAGCGGAAGATAAACAACGACTGCAACAATTCATACGCAAAGCAAGCGTCGTCGTCGGCGGCGGCGCGGGGCTTCGATTTTCGAGCCGCCGCCACGGCACGCCGTGCGGCAGCCAAGGGCGCCCCGGCGTCCTCCCCCCCAACCCCCCCCGGCGGCGTTCTCAAAGTGGACTCCTCTGTCGGCTCGCCCAGCCAGCGCAGCCAGCCTCGCCAGTCTGGCGAAGAATGCCGCCGGTGCGGCAGCCGTACTGGCTCCGAGCAGTCGCCGGGAGCCGACTCGTCGTGTCTGCGTTGTTGCGGCGCCGCCGTGTTCTGCGTTCGTAAACACCGTCGGCCTGACCGCGAGGATCATGTGGCGCCGTGCGACCCACACATCGCCTCGGATCGTCGCCGACAACGTGGCCCACAGGTCGTCCGTGCCCGTCATCGCAGCGCTAACCGGCGCTGTTGCGTCTGCAGACAAGCTACTACTACAGCTGCTGATTTCGAAGGGGTTGTTTGGATGCGCGGCGACTGTATAGGCCTAACCGGTTGACGGAACTGACTGTGAGTGCGTGCCAAGTTGAGGCTGGCGCTCTGGTTCGATCGGCTGCCTTTCCGTACTCGTCGGATCGCCCTGGCCAGTGCGATTGTTCAATAGGAAGTGCCGGGAAGTTCCGTGCACACGGGGCTTGGTGCGCTTGCGCACCTGTCGGGGAGAATTTTGCCTGTTGGCGCTCGGGGACCAGCCGCGGATGCTGACTTTTTCGAGCAACCACTTCGAGCTGCCGCCCGCATGCCTGCCCGCGAGACGGATTTCTGCGAAAAACGGCTGCAACAACGAGGTTCGTCGCACTGCTGGTGTCAACAGCGGCGGCCCGAGTCGCGTACGCGTTTGGATGCCAAGTGCGTGTGTGTGTGAAGTGTCGTTCTCTTGCCTGGAGGTTTTCGCTCGCTGGTTTCTTTCACTCAAGCTGAGGATAACCTCTTTTCTTTCCCCTACGTCCAGATCTCTTCGTGTCAGATGATAGCCGTTGGTTCAAGTGCTATCCATTTAGACAGACGTATGTCTCGTGACGCGAATCTGCTGTATGTTTGCAAAGGTCGCTCAGCCGCGGCGACGGAAATCGAAGCGACCTTCGTGGCTTGTGACGGATGACGACTGTGTCAAAGCAGCGCGTACTTTCTTTGTAATTGGGACGACGACGTCCACGGTGCTGTGCTCTTGAAATGACTCCGCTGCGGCTTCTCATCATCGTGCCTCTGTTGGCTACGCTCATCCGTGAGTATTGTTTCTGAACTATTTCACCTGGGATTTTTGCGCAGTGTTTCTCATTGCATTGCCCATCATTCTTCCCGTCCGTTGCATCGTCCGTTGAGACAAGCGTCCCAGAAAAAAATCTATGTATAAAAGCTGAGACTCCATACTCAATACCAAACCTCCAAAAGAGCGCTCAACAGCCAGGAACTTCGGCTTAATTTTCTTTAGGCATATCTTCGCAGACATCTGGACCGATGAAGATCACCTACCTCGTCCTGATCCATATAACGAGTCCCAAATTCTTTCGAGGTCGGCGTCAGTGTGCTAAGCTGAAGTCAGTGCTACTACCTAACGGGGTTTAAGCCCGTTTTACATGGTGCGAATTTGCAGTGCGTTTTTCGCAGCTGCGATTTCCGCAGATGCGAAATTCTACTTAAGCAAGTATCATAAATACACCGTATCGTCTGTTACTTAAGCAAGTATCATAAATACACTGTATCGTCTGTACGAGACTTCCATCAGTAATACCATGCTGAATACATCGGTTCTCGTCCCCGATTATATTCCAGTCTTAAACCTTTAGAGAAGTAGCCCAGTATCCTAATCGAAAACGCTACATTGCAAAGGTTTCTGCACACGTGCACTAGTATCTACCGCAAAAGAACGCTACAGCGAAAAACACGCCATCGGGTGAGCGGCGACCTTTTCAAGGCATGCTGCGACATCCAGGTGAGCCCCGTGATTCACGAAAGCTCGGTTCTTGCCTTCGACGCATGAAGTACCAAGAACGGGAACGTTTAGACAGGTGACGCTGTGATTCACCGCATGCGATGTTTGCTTCGACGTGAAATCCTGGTTTAAAAGACTGGTATTGGCACGCCTGCTCCCAGAGACGCTAATTTTAGTGCAAGGCGACCGGCGGTGGCGTTTGCAAATGCTGCTGGTCTGTGAATATCAGCTGCTTCTCACTGCTATACACTCGGCCTGTAAGTCAAGCGCATCTATCTGCGCAGCCACATTTTATGCTAGGCCTAATCACGGCGTGCTGCTGCATAATCACGCTACTGTATGAGAGGCTTAAGATAATGAAGTCTCCCTAGCTGCTGCCTTTCATTCCACTAGAACCTGGTACGAGCGAAATAGCCTGCTGGCTAAAGGCCAACTTCCACTTTGTTCTGTACCCAACTAAGTATTGCAAGTTCCCTTCACGTTTCCCAGCCACGTCTTTCTTTTTCTTTTAGGACACAGAGTAATTTTTTTTTTTCATTTTTAATAAAGTTTTGACGTGGCATGGTTACATTGCCATTTAAAAGCAAGACCTTCACATCCTACTCTGGGTATTGCCTCCACGGTATGCGTAACTGGGCAGACGTCGAAGACAAGCGTGCGACGTGGTGGTTTGACTTAAGTCTGCAACATTAACGTTCTTGCAAACGGTTTCAGCACTTACTGGTTGTGCTTATTTTTCTGCTGCACCCTTTAGCTTGAGGCTTTTGAGCGTGAGCATATATGATGCATGTACCGACGAATTGGCAACGACTACCTAATGATTGAAACATAAATATAGTCAGATAATGAAAGAAAGCTCTGTTTTACTACATGAAGAGGCTTAGTAGTGTGTAGCTTCGTGCTTGGCTTTGTATTGTGTACCTGCGTCTGCCTCTGTCCTGTATACAAGTTTTGCCTACTGATTACCGCAAGAGGTTTAAAACGGACACGGGTAAATGTGTTGGTTCGTTCTCAAATGAGGACTACGCGATGCTTTGGGATATTCTCGCTCGCCCCTAATCCTTTGACAAATAGGAGGAAGAAATTAGGTAACTTAGGCTATAGGCATAATGGTTGATCGCATTATGTATATGTATACCTCAAAGGCGTGGGAATTGATCGACTGGAAGGTACCTCGTTCTTCAGCGACACGTGTGAAAGTCATTCGACCCGGTGACCGCCATCATCTTGGGCGCGAACAGACAAGAGCCCGTCTTCAAAACCTGAAGATAGAGGATTAAAATGTTCTGCTGCCGACACTAATGTGGCAGCGCTTTATGCAATAATCTAACATGAATTCGTTAAAAGGCTCGCGTTTCGACCGCGTCGCGGGCTGAGATTGAACACGTAATTAAAGCGTAAGACATATTGCCCATAGCAGCCTCTTCGTCTTGGTTCTTTCTCCTGCGGTATAAATCGCCGTCTCTGCTTTGTTAAGTAAGTTTGGGGAAACGACATCGGGCAGCCGGCTATCTGGTATTAAAGGTTGCGTTCAAGCAGTGCTTGCGAGTTATCATCAGGTCTCTATCACGTCTAGCCTGGTTGCTTTGTCCAGCAAAGCCGTGGCCGGCGGTGGTGGCATGGTAGTGTATGTGTATACCATGATGATCCCGTGGTTCTCGGTACCGCAGGGTCGGCCCCGCTTTACTTTTCTTTTTTTTTTTCTTTTTTCTTTCGCGTGATAAGTGTAGCGTGCTGTATGGACAGTATGGTGCTTTTTTTTCTTAATTACTTCAAGGCTCTACGTAATGTTCTCATTGTTAAGCGGTGTTCAAGCTTCTTTCGACATACAGGATGTCACAGCGGACGCTTGATGTGCGTGCCCTTGCAAACATCGTTTATGATTTTCAACTTTATATCAACAGACATTCTATCGAAGACAAAACAGCGAGGCAACAGAGACGCCACTGGATTTTTAAAAATAACTTTGTAAAAGCATGTATGGTGTGTAACGTTGCCTGCTTGGGAAATAGGGAAACAAGCAGGCGTATGCATAGAGTTTCTCACTATATTACCCAGAGGGAAATCTGGCGCTGCTGCGCTGTGGTATGCATGGGAATGCCGGTATATTGTCACTTCGGATTAGCATAGATCTTGGACAGCCAGAACATCCTTGAAGACTCGCCTGGCTAGCACCGTTCCGTCTGTCACAATGATTCATTTCCTGCTAAAACAGCACGTAAAAAGCTGTTTCAGCTTTCTTTATTACACAAAAACATGTTTTCTTTAAATTTGAGGACTCATTATTGGATGTACTATTATATGAAACGAAAAAGTATCAGTTCGCTGCTAAAGTTGGAAGACAGACAAGATTCTCGCTCGCTTTAGAACAACTTGTCTGTTCTTGCTTTTCTTCGCTTGATTCTGCATTGTAGGTGAGTAAACTTTATTGAGAGACGTAATATGGGTGAATGAAAGCCTTTTATGAAGATTTTATTTTAACAACGCATTATTTGTGTAGCCACATCCAAGGTTTAGGCGAAGCCTCGTACCACACCAGCCAACGCAAGCCTCGCAGACACATATCCCGTCATTCCCATTTCATTTCATTTATTTACTCTCAAGGCCGTACAGGCATTACAGAGAGGAGTGGCAATAGAAAAAGAAAAATATGGCTAAAGATGCAGCACATGGTCACAGATAGCCGACTTGAACACATCATGATCTGTGATAGTGACGATGGAGGCGGGAAGGCGATTCCAGTCTTGACTTGTTTTCGGGATGAAGGCTTCAAGGTATGCATTGCTTTTACACTGAGGCACCCCAACCTTCATTTGATGATCAATACGGGATGACAAATGGTTCGGAGGCGAAAGAAGTGTCATTTTTAGGTCATTATTAGTGCACTATATTTTATGAAACGAGCATAAGCGTGAAATTCGATGTCCAGTAGAAATGAGAGGTAGGTCAAGATGTTGCTTCATGCCAGAGACGCTGGCTAAGCGATAGTAGTTAGAGAGAATAAACCTAGCTGAGTGGTTTTGAACCGATTCTAAGGCCTGCGTTAACGAGCTAGTGTAGAGCCATATGGGTGAAGCATACTCTAGTTTAGAACGCACGAGTGTTTTATATAGTAGTAGTTTCAATGGAACGGGAGTGAGGCGGAGATTCCGCCGAAGAAAACCAAAGGTACTGTTAGCTTTGTTAATAACATGGTGGATATGTTTCTGCCATGACAGTTTATTAGTGATATGGACGCCTAGATACTTGTAGCTGTCGACGAACTGAAGAAGGCAACCGTTAAGTTCATAGCCCTGAGAAATGGACTGGTTAATTTTTCGAGACACCCTCATTGCTTTACATTTGTAAATGTTTAGTTTCATAAGCCATGTATCGCACCAAGAAGAAATTTTATTAAGGTCAGATTGAAGAACGGAGGAGTCAGACTCATTAGAAATTACGCGGTACAGAACGCAGTCGTCTGCAAAGAGCCTTATATTAGAAGTAACAGAATCAGGCAGGTCATTAATATAAATTAGAAAAAGAAGAGGCCCTAGGACTGACCCCTGAGGAACACCGGATGTTACATTGCAGGATTTAGAGTTATGATCATTAACAGAAACATACTGTGTTCTATTCTGCAAGAAACATTCAATCCATTTAAGCAAGCTACAATCAAGATGGAGTGCGCTAAGTTTCAGTAATAGTAGTGGATGTGAGACGGTATCAAAAGCTTTTGCGAAGTCAAGGAAAATGCAGTCAATAACTGAAGCTCGATCTAAAGCGGAAGACAAATCATTAGTAAAGGTTAATAATTGAGTCTCACAAGAATAATTTTTACGAAAACCATGCTGCTGTGACGCAAAAAAGACGCATTCCCATGAAGAAACTCGCATAGACGGTGGCGCCAGATTACCCTCTAGGTGTTATAGTGAGAAACTCTATGGACTTATGTATTATGAGAGTCTGAAACGCTTCTTGGATTTGATATTCGCGTACAAGCATAGCGACAAAGTTGCTCAGGCCGCTGACAATATCGCGTCTACGTTTACATGAACCCTGCCTAGTTGGGGCGACTCGACTTGTTGAGCGGAAATTCGTTCGCCGGGTTCGTGTGAATCGTAGCTCGTGGGGTCAAGAAAGCGTCGGGGCTGGCTGGGTCTACGAACCTGCAAGGGTTGGGCTGGCTCTCTCGATTCGACTCGCCTGTTGAAATACACGTTTAAACGCGGCGGCCGCACTTCGATGGGTGCGGAATGCAAAAAATGATCGTCTACCGTACATCAGGGTGTACGTCAAAGAAAACCACGTGCTCAAAATGAATCCATATAGTTAATCCAGAGCCCCCCGTTGCGGCGCCTCTCCAAGCCCCAGTATTGGTAATTGGGACGTTTAGCACCATTAATCAATCTATCCGGTGATCCGTCGGATGATGCGGAGAGTGAAATAATCGACAGCTTGAGGAAACGGAGCCACGGGTTGGGCCGAATAAGACGAGAGAAAGCCCTCAATCAAGGTCGGGCATCCGTCATACCACCGGAAATTCAACGCTCCCCGAACGCAGCCGGACGTCCGCGCCGGAAGCCGGCTTTGCTAGTTTTCTTCAGGACGACACGCCGCAGTTGAAGAATATCGCAGTCCTCGAGAGGCGCCGAGGTTCCGGCATGGACTGTTGCCAGTCAAGAGCTGGCGACGCAGTATACGCTGACGTGGCCCCGCTGCCGAGCCGGTAGCAAGTGAAAACTCAAGGCCGAGTTTATTTAACAAGCCAAAGATAGCGGAATAACGTGCATGCTATAGTCGCATAAATTGAAACGAAGGCATCATGGCGCGAAGCGTTTTGGGCGAATAGGTCTTTTAAGTGATCTTTCATATGATTTGAATAGGTCTTTTAAATGAGAAATGCGTAAACACTTCTATGCCTTCCCAACGAGAAAACCCGTCTGTCCGTCCGTCACGTGAGACGATCGATTTCAAGATAGGGCCCGCAGCAGCGAGCGAATTGACCTTCGTGCTGCCTTTTCGCTTAAACGTGAGCTAAGCGGCGAGAACACGGCGCACACGAAGCTATCGGCACTTGGCGTACTCTGTCCCCATCGCAGATCACTCTCAAGATATAGGGCTCGCATGGCCGCGCCACTCGCCTGCGCCGCCAGAGTACGGTTGACAATGGTTCGACGCAGACGGATAACGTACTAAAGAGCGATAACGGCTTATAACGATCGGAACGTCATCAGCGTACCTGGGGCCGTAACCTGCACTAGTTTGCTTGCGTCATCAATTCACCTTGCGCCGCCGTCCGCAGCAGTTCGTGTTGCCGCAGCGCTGTCGTTTATACTGGTCGGATCAATTTTCATAACATTGATTATGACACCGGGCTACGTGGAGATAGGCAAGTGGCACAATGCTTACGCGTAATGAGCCAAATCCCAGAGGAGTTTCTGCGTTAACGGTTTTGGAAATAAGTCCAAAACGTTGTGTGTGTGTGTGTGTGTGTGTGTGTGTGTGTGTGTGTGTGTGTGTGTGTGTGTGTGTGTGTGTGTGTGTGTGTGTGTGTGTGTGTGTGTGTGTGTGTGTGTGTGTAGTGTGTGTGTGTCTTCAAGGTTCCGTAACTCCGCAGTGACCACCCGGGGCTCTATGACATGCGCCTAATGCACGCGGCACACGAGTGTTTCCGCCACTATCGGAATGCGACCACAAGGCTGCGGGGTATCGAAGTCGCGACCTCTTGCTCGGCAGCGTAGCCACTGATCCGCCGCGCGGGTTTGAAATGTCAAGTGTTTGCCGTAGCTGGGGCAGTGCTCGAAACGTGGCGGCGCAGGGCTTGTCCCTGAAGCGTGTTTAATGCGCGAGGCGAACGTTGGCAACTGCAGGCAGAATAATTTCGAAAAGTGCACACCATTAAATGTAGGAACGACGCGCGAGCAGTCCGCATAATCATCTTAATGCGCTCGGCGGCGTAATTTGAGCTGTGCGGCATTATGGAAATACCAGCTGAGTTTTTTAGAGCGCAGTCATTGCGACCGCCCCATTAGCCCCTTCACAGCTCGAGTACAAGAAGACAATGCTAGAATATATATATATATATATATATATATATATATATATATATATATATATATATATATATATTCTTCTTATGTAACGCTTCTTTCCAGGACACCGAACGCGCGTTTCTTCCGCTGCCGAGCGTAGACGGGGACGAACATTTTGCGTTGATGGGCGACTTTGAAGGGAAACAAAGCGGCAACATTAACTCGGGACGTACGAGTAAACTATATACGCTTCCGCAATTAGCTAAACGGCCGCACTTGACGGTGATATGAAGTTTGCCGCACCAGTAAGACACGCAAGAAGCAAAGTTTTATGGCCGACGCCTCCCCGGAGGTCTCGCACCGGCACGCCGTGACGTCGTGGATTTCCACAGCAAGGACGAAGGCATCTCCCAGCGATCGCAGATTACCACTGTCTCGCGTCAGCTGTCTGTGTGCTATATGCGTGCAAGTTTCCTCATCTAACCGTACCATACAATGTCCTGTGGTCCTTGAATCTGTTTGCCATTCCTTGGCACTCACTCTGTTACTCTAACAGCCACCGGTTGCCTGCTGTATAAGCATTACATGACAAGTTCTATTCTCTCTTCTTCCATATCTTTTGTTTATTAACTGCGACAGTGCGTGAAGTGCGCCTATACTGAAGAGCTCGTTATCCCAAAATCGTATAAAGAAAAGCAAAAAAAAAGTAAAAGGAGGGAACAATAACAACAACAAAACAATCTGCACCTTTCAGAAGAAACCAGATTTACGTATGCTAAAAGCATGGCATAAAAATGCAAATACACGACACGCGTAATGTATAGCGTTAACGCACGACCTGTGATTACGGGCTATTCGTACCGAAACGTTGATCTCAATCTCGTTATCTTTGGTCGTGAAGGCAATAACTTCATACGTCTCCTCCCATCTGCGCACCCTTCTCTGAGAAGACTGATATCTTCCTATCTCAAGAAGACAATAGACCCTCAGTTTACTGCCCCGCTCGGTTCGAGAAGAGCTTCCCTGCATTAGTTCCGTTCCGTGGAAGCCATTGCGCGCTGCTGCCCTCGTGTTTTCAGCGTGAGGAATTTCCGGCGTTTATTTTTGCTCAGTGCGCATCCGGGTGTTCGTCTTCTCTCTCTCTCTCTCTTTCTTTTTTTGTTAGTTGCACCGGTTATATATTTGCGCCCTCGCCGCTTCGTACATGCTGCGCTGCTGAGGGCATTGCTTGTTGAGAAACTTCGATTCTTTCGTGGGCGTGCGGATTGAAGCGCGCGCTCTCGCTTGGCCGGGTCGTTCGACGAGCACGCCACCCGAGCGAGCAGAGTAAACGCGCCGCTTGCACGTTTGCAACGCGAAACACTTCGCAGACCCCGATCATCAGCACACACACGCAAGCGCGCACAGACTCCAGCCGCTTATGCAATGCCAGTGATCGTCTGGCATGCGTGCTTATTTTCGCAAAAGAAAATCCGAGCGTATGACCTCGTGTGTGGGATTACATTGTCCTAAACGTGGAGCTGGAACGCATCCCCCCCCCTCCCCCTTTCTTCCAGTCTTCGTCTTTCGTACTAACTTGCGTAAGACAGATAAGCAACTTTATTGAACCAAGAATGAGTTATTGCTCGTCAAGATGAGCCCCCTCATTCCAGAGGCTCGCTCGTATACGCCCCGCCAGACAGGCTGTTTGTCTATACATAAGGGGAGCTTTAGATATAACGGACTATAATTAGCCATGTGTACTAAAACATTTAAACAACGCTACCGCTGAATTCAGCACTACCGTTCAATTGCTTGCGCCCGCCTTTTCTAAAGCTCTGAAATAACTGATGGGGTTCGCCTCTAAGAACTTGAACGGGGCCTGCGTAGGGGACAGCTTCGTGCAGTGTCTCCGGAATAATTATGGTAACTGACCGTCTCGAGCTTTTTTTTTTTTTAACATATGCGCCGAAATCTCAACACATGGCCGTTATGCGTTCAACCTCCAACGGTATGTAGCCGCCGGAGCGAGGAGTCCAACCCGCGACCTCGTGCTAAGCAGCAGAACGCCATAGCCGCTACCGCGGCAGGGTTGTGCCGGATAAAAACACGTCACTGCTGTATTCAGCGCTACGATTTGTTCGGTTTCTCGGCGGCTATACATAACATTGATCTCTTTCTGCGTGTGCGCAAATGACAATCGAACTGAAAATTTGCCGTTCCGTGTGAGAGTATATCGCGTAGTATGTGTTGCGAACGAAACACGTGCCATTACTATATGCAAACAATCTTGCGGTTGAACAAGTCTCCTCGCAAATCGTGAACTCAACTCGAGACTACCGCTCGACCGATACAATCTCTACCATATCCGAGTTGGCCAGGAAGATACAGCACTGTCGACGCGACGGCGAATCATTCGTCGACCGAAAGTCCTGGAAGATGGGACGACGATTAGCCGAAACCATTTGGTTAATAGACGCCATGCAGTGTACAGTATGAAATACAGTACATTATGAAATAAATTATTGGGAAAGCTGTATACGCTAGAAAGGACTTGATAACTTTTTGCTGCCAAATGGTTTATGCCAAAGTAGAAAACCGTTTGTTAAGTGAACAATATAAATCCTCACGCACCTTTTCAAAAAGAAAGTTTGTGTAGAAACGTTGCGCTTGCTCTTTTGAAGGTGATTTTCGACCGTCGAAGAATCCTTCGCTCTTGCTTCCATTGTGCCATCATCAGTTCACAAAGTCGACAGCGCCTCCTGCTGGGAATACGTACGTTTCTGTTTGTGTATATGTGTCATTTAAAAGCTTGCGTAACTAATTATCTATGAGAACAACTGCGTCGAAAGCATCGGCGTACATGAACATAAACGCAATATATATATATATATATATATATATATATATATATATATATATATATAAAGTTCGCAGATGGCATGGTAACACAAGTACCAGTCGATAAGGCAGGATTTCGATTGTCAGAACCCTCGCTCTACAAGGTGTATAAGCCATGACCGTTTATAGTTAACGGAATACTAATAGATAACTCTCGGATTGTCATTGCTGACTCTGGAAAAGTAGACTTGCATAGAAAGAAAGAGAGAAAGAAGAAAGAAATAAAACACATGCAGGTGTCAACGACCTTCGAGGTGAAACAACACGAATAAATACTGTACTCAGCGTACCGGTGACGCGAAAAACGCATTACCGAGGGGGCGTTGTCGCATTGTGCTATTGTATAAGCACACACACACATACGGTTGTGCGCTCTGTTTCGATCGCGTGCTGCGGCGCCTTCATTCGTTAATATACCTGCAGTATTTGTTCTGTAAGGTTATCGCCCTATTCCACATAGTATAATAGCCATGCCGCACATGTACAGTTGCGCCACCGACTTCAATTATACCCGCCTGCCAGGTGCAGCTTCTTGGAACGGCCTTCCGAGCTTTTTTTTCTCGAAAAGCCGATGCTAGGAGAAAAGGCAGTTTGTGCAAAGACAAAGGCGGCGCGAAGCCCACTTTCCATTCCGTTGCGTAAAGACGCGTGTAATTATATCCAGGCCGCGCTGTGGCAATCTGCGGTGCTTTCGTATTCGCATATATCCTTAAATTTAATGTTCGAAGGACGGATGAAAAGAATTCGCAAAGCGCCGTGTGCAAAGAAATTCATTTCGTTCGGCTTCGTATAGACAGCGTATTATTACAGGGGAGAGTGCTTTTCATATGTGAGTTCTCTTTTGCGATGTTTGTTTCTTTCTCAATTAAAAAAAATTATTTGCGATAAACGAAAATGCCTTCCACTGCCATTTTTCTTCGGTCTAACAGCCTTCGCAGTAATGATATAGTTGTGCCTTCAGCCGCGTTGTAAAAGCAGTCAATCACACTTTGGAAGACAAAAATACTTTTTTTTTTTTTTTTTCAATTTGGGTTAGGGGCTGGCTTTAGCGCCAAGCCGCCGTCTCTTCACCATTTCGTGTGGCTATTCCGCGTTCTACTGCTCACATTTTCCTTGTAATGAGCGGATCATAAGGTTTTCAGTCTATACATGCTTATATTTTGCGCTATAACTCTTTCGTTTCCTCAATGCATTGTGCGTTTCAGCAAAACTCATAGAAAGCGCTAAGAAACCTCCCCGTCTGTGTTCGTGTCTTTTATTGAAGATGAAGGTTACATTATATTCGTAGATTACATCTATACAATTGCAGTTAATTGACCAGAGAGATGGCCATGACCATGACCAGAGGGATGGTGGCCGTGTGCCTCTGTTATTAGACGGGCACTTTCAACTGCCTTTGAATTTAACGGTCGTTGGGTCAGTCGCTCCAACTGTCATTGACGTCACAACGGCAGTTGACTTCAACTGAGATCGGCGATCCCAGTCGACACAAGTCAACGGCCAAGATCTTGGCTTCCTCCAGTGGTGCCAGTGTGCGTGATGTCGCAAGTTGCTTCTCCTGCGCTTGCCAGGCTTTCTTTTTTTTTTTTACAGCGTAAGCTGTTATGGGCTCATTATAATAGCCGTTTCTGGTCGCGATGATGCCGCCGCCGCCCCCGAGCGTAACCGATATCGCTGGAAATGCGAAAAAAAGTACCCGCTCTCCGCCGGGATCGAACCCAGGCCCGCTGCGTGGGAGTCGGATTCTTTACCACTGAGCCACGCAAGCGCTTACTATCAGGCCGAAGAAAAATACGCGCCGACCCGCAGACGACCCGAGGCTCCGCCAGTATGGTGGCGCCATCTAGTTAACGTGCCTGCAACCGCCGCGTGCGACGAGGTGCGATTGAGACGCGAAGCGATTCCGACGAGGCGCGCAATCAACGCTATCCCGCCACGTATTCTAGGTACCTCTTCGGTACACGTTATGGCGTCTCCTCGCAAGGTATGAACCGCTGCTGAAGAAGCAAATCGTAGAGATACGGGCGCGGCTACAACCAGACATTATCGGGCTCAGCAGACTGCTGTGCAGAGAGCATTACAAGCCGCAGCTTGCCGTCGACACCGACGCCGGGCGGACAGTTCAGATCGTTCTCGTCAATATCCAGGCGAAGACACTTTGCCGCGAAGACCTTGTGCGTGGTGCCGAAATTGGAGCTACTCTTGCGCCGCTCAACCAGCTTACGCTGTGACAGTGCTGCGTGTGCCGCGCAGGCCTGTGACTTTTTTGGTCTCTGGGAATGACCGAAATACTTATCGGCATTTGGGAAGAGCATCTCAGATAGCTGCGCTCGGCGAAGCAAAACATCACAACTACTAACGCGGACACTTTGGAAAAGGCATGTGAACACGGGACCAGTGGAAAGGCTAATTGTCTTGGCGATTTACCTCACTGTACGTTTAACAAAAAAAAAAAAAAAAGGCCGCAGTAAAATTGAATAAAAAGTACTACTTTTGTCAAGAAATATCTACTTCAACATTAATTATTGTCAGAAAAAGTACCAGAAAAAGCTTTTTTTTTTTCAGTCATTTATAGATGCTTCTATGCCACTACCACATGATCACGTGCGCTTAACTAAAGAGAACGTGGAAGTGACGTGTAACTCCAAGCAGACGGACGTTCAGTTGAACGGCAGTTTGAGTGCCAACTGCCGTTTAACTCAACGGCAATTGAAAGTGCACGTGTTTAGGGTATACCGTATACACTCGTATGTCAAAAGAATACGTTACCTGCGACCATTAGGCCGACTACTGCAGGCTGTGTTAAAAGGACATTAAAGAGAATAGTATTTTGAACTGCATTAGTAAGGTATAAGCGTTACCGAAAAAGGCATTCTTGCTGTGAGAAGAGCCTTAATAAAAGTCGGAAAAATACGGAAAAACGAAATACTAGTGGCGGCGTCGCACATGTACGCCGCTGCCCGCCATGGAAAGATTTGTTGGTTGGTTATTCCTACGTGATACGGGGAAATTCCACTATGGGTATACGCCATAAATCGGGCGGTAGTAGAAAAAAAAAGTTATAATATAGAGAAAAAAGAAGCACTGAAAAGAATTTGGTAAAATAAAGATAGCATATTAAATGGATATTAAGAGTAACCTCAATGAATAATCATAACAAAGGAGCCTAATTCTCGGAACTCTGTTACGAATTTTAAGTAAGTGTCGCAAGAGCTCATCCGGTCTGAAAGAGAGACATCGCCAAAGGCGTCGTTCGCGCGTGCGGCGGTCTTGGGTAAACGGTCGGACATTTTAAATGCGCCTATTCTCCCCGCGGTGGTGACGCGAAGCCCGGCATAACGCGTGTATAGCAGCGCTGAGTACTTCGAGAACGGCCCGCTTCGCGAGCGAGCCTGAGCATGCATTTCCTCCGCGATATATGCACGTTTTGCACGAGCGCGCCGCGCTAACGCTGCAGCAGAGTTTCGTAAATGCGAAGGAAAAAAAAAAAAAAAAAAGTAAAGAACTGCGCGGCGGTACGGAGACCGGTTTGCATGCGGACGCACGGCTGTTTGCCCGACGAACCTATTTCAGATGGGGTTCGTAAAATATACAGCGGGACGCAGAGAAAGTGCACTAAGTTCTGGCGCGGGAGACACACGTGGTCCTTGTAGAAAGGAATTAGCGCAAACATTGGCATTTGTCGCTCCGGTTTCTTGCGATCGCTGCGCGCATTTTTTTTTTTTTTTAACCTCTTCTTCAACCAATCTTTGCAGTACAATCTCGTTTCTTTTTTTCTTCCCGTTCCCTGGTCAAACAGACACACCCTAAGTTGTACTTTCGCGTTTGTTGACCTTGCGCAGCGCCGAAAGGTAAACACGCGAGATTAAATCGCTTCTGTGTACACTGTGGGGCGAAAAAAAAATCAAGAAAAGGGAGAGAATGAGTCGTATGCCGACATAACACGCAGGGTTTGTAACGTGTTGGATGACGGTATGTCGTTTATGTATACTTGCGTTGATTATCCCTGCACGACGCATAACGACAGGCGCAATCACGAGCGTGATGACGGACGGTAGTACCAGCGCAGCCGATATATCGCAAATATCAGAGTTTGTGATGTTACACCGAAGAACAACATGGCATTGAAACGCTCGCCGTGGGTCGGCCTATCAGCTAACAGGAAGCACCTTCTTTGAGGCAGCTTGGCAAGTACAGGTATAGTATATACCTATATATACGCACGCCGCGTATACGTCACGCATTTGCTGGGCATCACCGTATAGTACACGTACGTGGCATGAAAAGACACTAGATAACATGATAACGCGTGGAACGATAATGCCCACGCAGATCTTTTGTATGATAATGATTTGTACAGCCAGTGATGAGACGTTCCCGCCGCGGACGAAATATAGTTGAACGCCGTGTTTCAGAATTTAGGGGTAGCAGTATAAGAAAATCTGCATGCACCACTTTCGTTGTCACGTTCCGCAATGTCGCAATAGCGGCTGCTTTGTTCTCAGCTCATGTCGTGCAGGATCAAGTGCGTACAAGTGTCCGCGCCCAGTTACGATCGATCCCGCTTTCGCGAAGCCTGAGCCGTCGTGCCGTAATCGTCGTCGTCATCGTTGTCGGGGTCAGCAGGCGAGCTGCCACTGTTATGGGTGGTACCGAAAGTTTTTTTCGTCCATTGATTGATTGATTAAAATAAGCTTATTATTTCTTTTGGACACAAAAACTGAAATAGAGTGGCCCGACAATGTCGCTGCATTCCTCCAGTCCTCGAGTGGGCCAATCCGGCAGCAGCTACGGCTCTCGTGTGTACTCCCGCGGACATTTGAAACGAGAACGAGGTAGGTCTATATAATAACTATAGAGCTTACTGACTGCAGCACTTCTCCAACACTTATCTCTCTTTACGCTTCAACCGTCGTGAGTTGCAGCCCATCGCCTACTTGATGGTGCTTTTGGTGCTATATATAGTGTGCATGGCCTATACCCTGTCGTCCACCATATTCCTCGTCCGTCCACGCCATTGTCGTGAAGCGCCGTCTACCGACTCGCCATGCAGTTCCACATCGGCGTCCACAGGGTGAAATCTTAATATGAACATCATCATTAACGCTGTGTGTGAACTTTGTTGAAATGCAATACTTCATTTTTGCCTCTTGGTTTAGTCCACTCCTTATGCGAAAAAGCGCTGTTTAATTGTAGTGGTCATTGTAACGCGCCTTATTTTTCATATATCTTGTCTTTGTGCTTTAAAACACAGTCTGTTCACATGCGAACGACATCGTTCCAAACGGAGGTGTTGCCTCAGTTGTCGTGACTTCGCTAACCTTAGCACCTCCTTCTCCTGCTTTCCTTTATTTTTCCTGCTTGTTCGTGTCACCAAATTTTAGATGCGAGCTCTCTGCATCGAATAAAAGCTTAAGGCGTACCTGTGCATGTAGACAAACCTATTGCAAGCATAAGCGTAATGTATAAACAAGAACAAGGTGTACAGAAAAAAAAAAAAAAAAAAAAAAACTTGGCGAGAACACCACGCGGAGCCACATGAGACTTCGTATCGACGACATTGCCTGCATACGAAGCACAGAGCGCTCTGGCAATTATTGATCCCAGGGAAAGTACGGGAGGATAGGGGTGCAGCGAGGCTGCGACCAGTTACGGGTATAATATATGCCGGCTAGCTGTGATTTCTCCAACCATCACTACTGCGTAGAGGGCTTCGCGATCAAAGCCTTTTTCTCTTTTTTTTTTCTTTTTCTTTTTTTTTCTTGCTATTAATGAAGAGGAATCTGTACTCTTCGTGGGAAATCGAACATTGCGACGATGTATACGTGGCTATAGAAGCTGTAGTGGCGTCGTAATATCGCATATTCAAGTAAATAGAAAAAAAAATAGTTAGCCGCATGGATGGTTCTCGTTTCGCCCCGCGATAGTTGCGTGGGAAATGAAGAGAGATGACGACAGCTACGCAGATACCATTTCCTCTTGGCGGTTCTTGGTAGCGGGGTCGTAACGGAGCGTCGTGCCCCGTTATACTATTTTCCTTCTACTACTCTTGGTTGCTCCTCCGCCCGCGCCATTCTCTTTCTTTCTTGCTCGCAGCTATTGAAAGCCCTTACTTAAACCTCCTTCCTTGGCGCCGCATGCATAAGGAAGTCCGAAATAGGGCTGAAATATCGTATCGCCTGCCCCGCATGCGCTTCTACATATATTCTCGGCTTTCGATTGCGTCGGCTGGTTGGCACTCGACCGCTCTCCGCGGCGCCCGGAATTCCAGGCAGCGAGCCAATGGCGCTGTTTTGATAGGGTCGACGAGCGACCGTTACAAGGAATGCGCGCTCATAACGGCGTGCGACGTCGCTGCATTTTGATCGGTCGTCGGCGTCTCTGTTTCTCATTTCGCGCTGACGTCACAGCCAGCTGAGCAATCGGAGGGAAGCGTCCGCGCGAGTTTCTACTTATCGTGGTGGCTCAGTGGTGGCTGTGGCGAATATTCAGCTGCTGGGCACATGGGGTCGCGGGATCGATTCCTGGCAGCATTCCGACGGGCGCAGAAACGCTCCCGATGTTGTGATTTTTTATTTTTTTGGTTATAACAGTCGAAACCTCGATATAACGAAGTTGTACTTGCAGCGTGAAACTTCGTTATATCGCGAATTTCGTTTATTCTAGGTTTCCTTAATTAACGGAACTAAGATCGTGAAATAAGAATATTTCGTTACATTGAGGGTTGACTGCATTAAACGGGTACGACCTCCTCCACTGGTAGTCAGAGGAGACGAAAAAAAAAAAAAAAAAAAAAAAAACGGACAGGTGGCGTCGACGCCGCCCGAAGTTCCGACACCAGGTTTGTGTGACGTCATCGAATTTAGGAGCGTCTGCTCGAGTACAGTAAATTGTTTATCGGCGAAGAATGACTACACATATCATTCCAAAGGCATTAAAAACACAACCTACCAAGTTTCGAGACCTTCTCCTACACCCAAATACGAGAAAATGCTTTGAAATGCGTGACGTCGAAATGACGTGCCAGAGCTCAGATTCCAGGTGGAAATACTCAAAAACAAACATAGTCTCGCCTTCATTTCCTCCAGTAACAACAAGCCTCGTCCCGCCTCACGAATGATTATTAACAGTGGCCGAACAGGGAATGTCCGATCTCGCTGGAGCATCATCATCTCGACAGACGTTGGCTCCATCGACACTCTTTGACCATTGCTAATCACTTCAAGTCTCCACCTGCCTGTGAACTTCTCTCTTGCATGAATGAAGATATCGATTTGAAAGGATACTTTGCCAGTCCTAACAGTAACTTACTGTTGCCCTTTAGCGTCCTCTCAATGTCTCTTGTCGCCTAGAGTAGCACGTGCAACAAAGTGTCCAAGAATAAAACGTTACAGCTCGGAGAGGACGCTCTGTTGCTCTTGCCGTGCACGATAATCGACCGACAATTAGGCAAGCGAGTCTTTCCGAGCGTAGAGACATCGGCACAGCCTCATTAGCAAATGCACGCGTATGCTGACGCGGAACGTCTTTCGGGTGTTGATATCGTGTAAGAATCGTTTGCAGGACGCGCACTCTCTTACGCGTGTGCACTGCAGGGCTGGCCCAGTCACGCTCCCGTGAAGCGGAACACAGCGCTCTGCGTGGCCAGTGTTCGACGGGTCGAACGATTCCCAACGGGTCTTGGGGCGAAGCCGTACGTACTGCGAGTGCGCTGTGCTCTTTTTTTTTTTTTTTTTTTTTTTTTTTTCTGGTGGCTCGCCTCTATTCCGCCGTGATCACGCAAATAGGAAACGGGAAGACTGCGGGGCAGTATTGATGGTTGTAAAAAGGCGGTTTGCTCGTGAGAGTGTTTATTTGTACCGTCGCCGTGTATATACAGCATATGAAACAGAAATTGGGGTTTCACGCGCCAAAACAACGATCTGATTATGAGCCAAGCCGTAGGGAGGGACTTTGGAATAATTTTGACGGTCTGGGGTTCTTTAACGTGCGCCCCCAATGCGCAGCTAGTACAGTAGCGTTTTTGTATTCCGCCCGCATCGGAATGCGGCCACCGCGGCAGGGACCGAACCCGCGACCTCGTGCTTAGCCGCGCAGCGCCATAACCACTGGTGTCCCACTGTGGGTTCGCTGTGTATGCTATGCTTTGCATTATTGCTTCAGAAATTTCTTTGTAATGTCGCTGCGTTATGTGATATTGTTGGCGTTCGCATTGGCTTAAATCATGTAATAATATTATTGTCTCTCCCCATTTTTGTACTCTTGAATAAATTTGGCTATTCGCACGGGTGTTTTGAATGCTATATAGATTTAACGAAGTTTGTGATTTTAGGGAATGACTCACGGGTCCCAGTGGCTTCTGCAAATGGAGGTTTAACTGTAGATGCGCCCGTACTAAATTTTTCTCAAGGTAGCCACAATGAATCATTAGAGCCTACTGCTGAGCTGGAAAGTTACGAACTGGCAAAGAGTGGCGACGTTATCTTCGCCGTTTCTTTTTTTCTTGGCATGAGTAAATATAATGGCAGTACTAGGTATACGAAACTGTCGATGCAAAAGATGTGTGCCGGCTCCACCAGCGATTTCGCAAAGCATATGCTCGCAACGTCGCAGAGTGCGGCAAAGTCTCGCCGAGACTACGATGAACTAATAATAAAACAATTATCGTCAAATTCGAAAATACACAAAAGTTATGTCTGCGTAAATCTATAGCGTGATTTCATTTCTTCGGAAGAAACTACCTAAATTATCGAAATCTGTTCGCATCGCGCAGTTACGACAATAAAATTTAGAGTGCGAAGTGGACGAGCGAAATTAGACCTTCGTTTTCTGCGCTAATAAGTCTTTTTTTTTTTCTCAGTATAAAACTGTGTTTTCTCAGCTAAGATTTACCAGCGGCGTTGGGTCAGTGCAAGGCTGTGTCGTCCAGCTGCTAAGTAGGAGCTAGCGGATTCGATACTCGGCGGCTGCGGCGCCTGCATTCCGTTGGGGACGAAATGACCAACCAGATGTCGCTCCGGGAAGCTGTACAGACATGCACAGGTAACGGTGAAAGGTAGATATCGGAGTTTTAACGAAGAGAAATAACGTTAGCTTAAAATTTTGGGATAGCAGTTCCTATTGCATCCAAACGGCCCACGCTTTCACGGCTAATAAACAACGACTGCTCCTATAGCAGTATCTGTAGTGTTTGCTTTTGGTGCGAAGGACACACGCATACCTTTATTATGCGTCCCACATCGCGAGACTGCGCTTGACGTTTCAAACACTTCTTTGCGGACAAGGGCGAGCACGGCCTTGTCTACGGTTTCCTGCTCCCTTCTGTATACAGGGCAACGTAGTATTCGGGTCACCGGTTTTGTTCGCTTTGTTACGTTTCGCCGGGCAGACGCAGACAGCTTTCTGGGCAAGTGCAGCTCTGGATCGTCGGCGCTGTACTTCGTGATTGTCTTCATATTTGTTAGCTTGCTTGCACACAACGCATGATCTCTTGGCCACGCAACGAAATCCCCAGACAGGGGGAAAAAAAAATGTAAAGAAAGAAAGAAAGAAAGAAACCAGATGGCAGGAAAGCGAGAAAAGGATCCCCCCCTCTGCTCCTTCAGAGATAGAGAAAGAAAGAAGGGGAAGGAGGGCGATGCGTCGGTGACAAAGCAGACAGGAAAAAGAATGGAAAGGCCAGTTTCGCTTAAAGAATGCCGCCTGGAGGGGATGCAAAATGAAAAGAACGCGCAGAGGACGTGACGTTGGGGCGTGAAAAAGAAAGGCGTGAGGTGTCTGGGGCGCAACAAAAGCGGTGCACTGGCGGCAACGGCATCGTCGTCGTCGTCGTCTTTGCGCTGGGTTGCGTGGTCTGCCATTGCGACGGAGATCTGTCTCCCTTTCCACCCCCCGGCGCCTTTGCCCATCTATTTCACTCCACCCCCTTTCTGTCTTCCGCTGCGTGCTGTGGTCGTGTGGTCCCGTTGGTTCTCCTCCTCACCATCTTCTTTGCGCCGAGTTCCCCATTGAGCGATGCAGCAGCCGCCGTGCCTTTATTGCCGCGTCGCCGTAGACGTCGACGCACGCTCGCGAGCGTCGTGGCATCCTTTCTCTCTCTCTCTCTCCCCCAGCCAACCTTTTTGCCCTCTTTTTGCGTAGGGGTCTCTCTCTAACCTGCATCCCTGCATCTCGGAAAACTGACTGCTTTTTCGCCTACGCGGGCAACGAAGACTGTTGTTTATTAAATCACGTTACGGCGGCTGGGCAGGCTACATCGAAACCGGCTATTCCGGGGTCTCGAATAAATCAGCCAGCCACACACACACACACACACACACACACACACACACACACACACACACACACACACACACACACACACACACACACACACACACACACACACACACACACACACACACACACACACACACACACACACACACACACACACACACACACACACACACACGCACGCACACACGCACGCACGCACGCACGCACGCACGCACGCACGCACGCACGCACGCACGCACGCACGCACGCAACAGACAGACAGACAGAGAGACTTAGGCCCGCGCGGAGGATACCGCAGAACTTCGTCTCCGTGAGGCTTCACTTACCGTGAGATCAATATACCTCAGACCGCATTCATTATATTTAAACGCGTAACGACGTTCTCTTCTGCTGGCCTCTTCGTCGGCGTGCTGTGGCTCGTCACATCTCCGCGCAGCCGCCAGAAACTTTTTCAATAAAGCAAAACGATTCCTGTGAAGCCATGACCACCATACGTGTTTGTTCTCATAAACTGTAGATGGGCTAAGCCATAGGTTGTGATGAACGTAAAGTGTGCTGCCAGTCATCGCCTTTGTATTCTTCCAGTGCAGTGAGATTAATGCACAGAAGAGCCGGCAGAAGTAGCGGAGGACCGGCCTCACAGCCTAACTTGCGGAGTTTCATTACGAACTCCTTTTTACGCTAGTACTCGGACGAAATGATTTAGGCAACGGTATCGCGATGGTGTACACCGCGATTGGATGCGTTGGTCGGATCATTACGGCGATGTTGCGCTCCTAGGCGAGAAATGTAAACAAGAGAAGGAGAATCTTCCCCGACAAGATGGCGGAGTAACGCCAACTTCCGGCGTCACTAATGGCATATTCGGGTGGTCGTGTTAGAGCGCTCTGGTAGAGCTACAAAGGTCATGTAAAACAGTTACTAAGCGTTACCATTTACATAAACGGGTTCCTCTGATGATCACAAAGCAGGATCATCACTTCCATACCCGGTTATTTTCGTAATACAGGTTTAAAGTTGTTTTTCGCCACTTTTGTGGCACGGCCAGAGCGCTCTGAAACGACCACTCGAATATGTCATGAGCTTCGCAAAGAGTGACGTCACGGCCTCTCCACAGTTTTTTCATTCCCCCATGACCAGAGTCAACGCGCAGATAGGCCCCGGGAAGGAGAGGCGGCGTCAGAGGAGGTTGGGTTGCCGAGGCTAGTTGCCTGACGTCATGCTCCTCTTTCCACGCACTGTTTTCGTTAGCGCGTTTACGCTGTGCGTGTGCAACAGTGGGGTTACGGTGACTGTACGATATATTCGCTCGGCGCTTTCCGTATGAGTGTGGGCAGGGGTGGGAACTGCGTGAGCGTATCATGGGAGGGAATATAGAGGAATAAACCAGGCGCAGAAAACGACGCAACACAAATGACACAGAAGTGGACCAGGACGGCATGAAAGAGACAGGCTTATCGACGCCGCATGGGAACCCCCGTAGCGCTCTAACGCCACTGTCACGATCGAGCGCCCCCTCCAAAGTCGGGATGCAGCAGCGGTGAGACGTGTATCACGTGCGCGCCAGCTGGGACCACTCTCGTCGCGAACGGGTCCGAGGAGACGGCGGGGCGGCGACCGTCACAGCGAAAGAGAGGGCGAGCGTCGTGTCCCTGCAGTATAGTCCTCTTTGCAAGATCAGCCGGCTGGCTGACCCTGGGCTTTGCAACTGACCCCATCAGATACAGGCGCGGATCAGCACGTTCGCTTCAGCGTGCACGCCCTGAGAGGGTGTGCGCATTATTTGCATGGACGCTGCGTTGCGTCTCTCTTATGTGCGGGGCGGCGTGGGTGGTGAAGTGATTCTTGTTGGAAAGGATGAGTTTTATCGAGGAAAATATGCGTGGCGCTCGTAACTGTCTCTCTATAGTTTGAGGACACTACACATAGTAGATATTGAGCGAGAAGTATATTAGGGGAACCAAGGGGCCCGCTTTTTTTTTTTTTTTTTAGTTAGGCAGTGAAGCCAGGTAATGCGTAAGTGAAATTTACCACTTTGTTTTAATCGAAATGTAGATACAAGGAAAACGCCAAAGCAGGTCGACGAAAAGACAGCTCGCTACTTGTGGGATCCGAACCCACATCTTCAGCATTACGTGTGCCTTGACTGCTTTACCGCAGCGGCCGTCCTCCCGTCAACTTTCCTTGGGTATTTGTGTATACGTGTACAAGAGATTAGCCCTGGGAGTGTTAGTCAGCGCCACTCACAGCCATGAGAGAGACACTCTCTCAGGGTGACCTGTATATCGCTGAGGCCGCATTCTGAAAACAAAAATGTGGAACATGCAACAAAATGTTCGCCGTGCTTTTTTCTGAAAGCCCCCTCTGTAATCGAAACTAACCAAAAGCACTCCACTACTACAACATAACTCGTATAGCCTGTTGGAGACATATTGGCGTTATTCTGTAGAAATAGTGGTGCAATTACGTTGCCATATTACGTGAATTACCGAACAGAGCTGCGCCACTGCGTTTCCTTGCGACTGCACTGGGCGCTGCAGGGTTGTCAAGGCCGTGACGGGAGCTTATCGGGGGCTATCAGTCGGGGACACGCCGGCGCAGTATGTCGACATCGCGCCGGACTGAAAACAAGTCTCACCAGCCGACGGCGCGACCTGGCTGGTCCGATCTCCGGTGTGCTCCCGAGTGAATAATACCGTCGGATAAGAAAGTGAGCGAGCCACACATGTCCCGCGCCGCATTTGAACGCGGACGCCTCGGGATCGCGTGATTTGGCCACTCAAGAAACGCACGACCACGCGCCATGCCCACGCCATGCACATGGCGCCTTTCGAGATCGGCAAGCGCATCAGAGGGCCGTCAATCTGTCATTTCTGTCTGATCATTCGGTAATCGAATGTTGTGGAAAAGCCGGCGACGAAAATGTCGCTGACATCTCCAACATCGTCGCATAAGTCAATTCAAGCTTCATTGCTGTGGCCACTGTGGCTGCTCTCCCTTGGTACTTCCACGCTAACAGATCTCGGAGACCGTAATTCACGCGCGCACGCAGAAAAGAGTTATTTTGACCACCTGGAGTTCGTCAGCGGGCTCCAAAAGCACAGCACAAGTACAGTGTACTAGAAGTCCAGTACACTGTAGCACAAGAGCGCTTTTGCATTCTGCCTTCATCGGAATGCAGAAAGCATCGAACCCGCGACCTTGTGCTCAGCAGCGCAACATACCATAAGTCTGCATGGTGGACTGAAAGGAATCCGCATACGAAGGCAAACATTTCTAACCGGCTTGTATTAGTAGTTTTTGGGATTAATATTCAGAATTCATGTTAACAACGAAACGCATATAAGCACGCAGGACATCTGACTTTGCGTGTTTGCTTATTTCGCACTCTGTCATAAGTTTCTTTTTAATGAATTAGCATTAAGAGTTTCAAAGTGGAAAAAAGGTGTGTGTGTGTAGTGTGGGAAGCCGATATATATATGTATATATATATTGTAAGGGCGTTTATTAGACACCAGCCGTTTGGGCCGTCCGTTGTTTGAAGGTCCGAGCTCTCAGCACGAGCGGCGTTTCTCGAGGAAAGCGCAGGAGGGATCGACCCACTAGAAAGGGCTGGAGAGCGTGACCCGCTATGGTGTTCGTATTCTTCGCTACAATCACCCCCGGGAGCGAACAGGGAGCTGTCGGGCGACCTAACAGCTGGTCACTATGACAGGGTCATAGTAGGTCTTGAGGCGCTCGACGTTGACAATGTCACGTCCACGACGGCGCATGTCCGCAGAAGGTTCAACTGGTTCGATCACGTAGTTGACGGGAGATGTGCGTCCGACAATATGGTAGGGGCCTTCATACTTGGGCACTAGTTTGGATGAGAGACCAGGTGTAGCGGAAGGAATCGAGAGCCACACAAGCGCTCCAAGTGGTGTCACCGCGTGTGCTCTTCTGCCGCTCTTGGTCATTGGATGTAAAGACCCGTGCGCATCGCGGCACTCTTCAGCATGTCTAGCAGTGTCAGAAATGGGCGCACATTCAGATGTATCCGGCCGGTACGGTAGAATTGTGTCGATGGTGTGCGACGGGTGCTCACCATAGAGTAAGAAAAAAGGTGAAAAGCCAGTGGGGCTCTGGGTGACAGTGTTATACGCGTAAGTTACAAAGGGCAGAATGACGTCCCAATTAGTGTGGTCGGAGGTGACGTACATAGCAAGCATGTCCCCGAGCGTACGGTTGAAGCGTTCTGTAAGGCCATTGGTTTGGGGGTGGTACGCCGCAGTTGTGCGATGAACAACGTGGCACTCCTTGAGAATGGCTTCAACTACTTCGGACAGGAAGACACACCCACGATCACTGAGTAGTTCCTCCATGTCGCAGGATGAATATTCGAAGCAGGAAGGAGGCAACATCGCGCGCAGTAGCTGCTGGTAGGGCGGCTGTTTCGGCGTATCGCGTCAGGTGGTCGACGGAAACAATGGCCCAGCGATTTCCAGCCGACGTCAGTGGAAGGGGCCCATACAAATCGATGCCGATGCGTCCAAACGGCCGGGTAGGGCAAGGTAAAGGTTGTAGACCGGCTGGCGAAAGGCGGGGTGGAGGTTTCCGGCGCTGGCAATCGGGACAAGAGCGAACAAACTTGTGAACGTATAGCTGTACATCCCGCGCCAGTAATACCGCTGTTGAAGGCGCTGGTCTTGACCGGAGTCCGCACACTGTGGATCAGCATGGAAAGCTGCGCATACTTCGGAACGCAGACTGCGGGGTACCATTAGCAACCACTGGCGCCCGTCGGGGTTATAATTGCGTCGGTGAAGCATGTTGTCGCGAATGGCAAAATGACGTGCTTGGCGACGCAACGTGCGAGTGCTTGGTTGTGCCGACGAACTAGAAAGCAAGTCTATAAGGGAGGCAATCCAATGGTCCTACCTTGCGTTGCTCGGAAGCGATGGTGTTAAGGTCGAGCGAAGAAACAATAATCTCGGATAGTGAGGAGCAGGCATTGTCAGGCAAGGGAGAGCGCGAGAGGGCGTCGGCGTCAGAATGCTGGCGTCCGTTGCGGTACAGCACCCGGACATTGTAGTCCTGCAGGCGAAGTGCCCATCGAGCAAGACGGCCTGAGGGGGTCCTTCAAGGTCGACAGCCAATATAGTGCGTGGTGGAGCGTGACTACGTCAAATGGACGGCCATATAAATAAGGCCGGAACTTAGTCAGAGCCCAGATGATGGCCAAGCATTCTTTTTCTGTCACAGTGTAATTTGTCTAAGCTTTCGCAAGCGTACGACGTAAGCGTGTATATATACGTCGCTCCTCGAAGAGGTAGGACGTGTGTCGAGTGAGCTCCTGAGCAACACTTCGCAGTTGTGGTGAACGCGGCTTAAATCCATGCATCCGGGAACCTCAAATAGGTGCGACGTAATTCTAGCGGGATTTCTCTCGCATTTACCGCCAAATCGCCGCACAATTTTTCCATAGCCGCAGTGACACAGCAGACGTGATTAACACGCGAAATGCAGCCGCAAAAACCTATCTCAAGACAATCCATTCCCGCGTATACCTCTATTTCGATGTGCGCAAAGCTCATATATGGGCCTCAAACATTGAGGCCTGCCTGTATTCTGAAATTCTCGAATGACTTCGCGAGCTGCTTAAGGCATGTGCAACGAGTCGACTCATTAAAAAAACGATCGCATCTGTATTCACATCATATAGCGTGCCGTTCAGAAACACATGCACTAAAGCGCCGACCTATATAGCCACCCGGCAAGTGATACAGAAACATTGAGAGTGTCGGCAAAGTGCGCACTTTCTCAAGGAAGGCGGCGATAATGAGGGTCCACGAGGGCATTGCACTCGAAGTGCGCCGGTGGCATCGTCATTCAAACAGCTCGTTTAATAAGGGCTAAATGAATGCAGTAGTGGCTGACATGGACATTAATGAGCCTGGAACAGGAGAACTATATGTATACTTGCTGGTGTGTGTGTGTGTGTGTGTGTGTGTGTGTGTGTGTGTGTGTGTGTGTGTGTGTGTGTGTGTGTGTGTGTGTGTGTGTGTGTGTGTGGTGCGTGCGTGCGTGCGTGCGTGTGCGTGCGTGCGTGTGCGTGCGTGCGTGCGTGCGTGCGCTTAAATATCAGCGAGTACGCGGTTCGAATTCGTGCATTTCTGAAATTCTTGGACCTCTAATAGCCATTAGTATTGTACTGTAACAACCCTGTATTATATACACATCGACAGATTTCGCGGTATAGCGTGCAGGTCTACTGGTATCGCGCCCATGGCGAGTGCTCGTCGTAATTGTATCTATACGGTGCCACTTAGATGAGGTGCTGCTTTCCAAAGGTTCTACGGGACAACACGTGTTAATTGTGTGCAGACATTACGAAGTTGGAGCTTCCGTTTTGCTCGCGCCAAATATTATGGATGCGATTACTGAAATGCGATGTTTATGTGGCTGTATAATAGCAAGCTTGCCCTGCCGTTCTCAGGCCATTTGTTGTGCACACGGGAAAGAAAGAAAGAAAGAAAGAAAGAAAGAAAGAAGAAAGAAAGGAAGGAAGGAAGGAAGGAAGGAAGGAAGGAAGGAAGGAAGGAAGGAAGGAAGGAAGGAAGGAAGGAAGGAAGGAAAGTGGCTTGGTTTATACTTCAATGCTTTTTCGCGCGAAAGTGGTGAGAACGTATAGAACAGCGTCCCGAACGACGGGATATATACGTGTGCCGCCCTGCATGTGTGCGTCGTTGATGAGCGTCGCACTCGATCTTCATTGCGTCTGCCACGACGCAGAGCTCGAATTGCTGTTCCCGTCGTGCATTTCGTCCGGTCGCGGTCGCGCGCCTCGCGCTCTCAAGGACGATGACCTGTCAGCACTGCGTGAGGACGTAAACAGCGTGGCAGGTTTTGCAACGGCATCCGGTGCACGCGCTCCGAGCGATACGATGCCTCGCATACCACTTGGTGTTCGAGCAGCTGGCGCTGCCCGCACGTCTTTTTCTTTTTCTCTCTCTCTCTCTTCCTTCCTTTCTTTCTGGTAGTGGGCGTGCAACGTTAGCATCCTCCGCGAAGCGCCGTATCCGTGCCGAAGAGCGCGAGATAATAAGCGAGTCCAGCGCCTTGAAACAGCAGCGTTTCGCGCTTTAAGCCATGGCGTCACGCCTGTAGGCCGACGACTGTCCATTACATTTAAATAAAGGACGCGCGAGACGTGCATGCTGACCGTCGTACGCTCACGACGCACCACCATCATCATCCCTAACATGATAATGATGGCGATGACGATGAGTCTTCGGGTGAGTCTTCATTCAAATGGTCCGCCTCGCATTAACTTCGACAGTCATCGGTGAATGGGTTCTACTGGAATCTGCTTTCAAAGGGGGACCTTGGCCGTTCTAGATTATTAGGGAGCCGCTCCGGCCTTTGCTATCATCAGGAGGTGTTGGCGAGTCCCAGCATGTTCTAATGCACTAACCGCCTACCGTTGCACCCGTGCGTGTCGAGGAGGGGTCGTGTATATACGTCACCGGACACACTTTGGCCGACAGCAATTAGCCGCGAGGCATACCGCTTAAGGCTGATTCACACTAGGCCGACACGGCACCGATTTTGGTCTGCCGACTGTTGGCGCCAGCCTTTTCCTTCCCTTAAACCGTTGGCCACAGCGTTTTCCGTCCGGTAAACTGCTCGCGTCATCAGTCGGCAGACCAAAATCGCTCTCGTGTCGGCGTAGTGTGAATCAGCCTTTACTTGTCGCGTAAGTTGTGCCATCAAAGTCAGCGAAAGACCAAATTTACAGGAGATACGATAGAGATCGGCCTGGTGAGGTCAAAGTCCCACGTCAGCCTGCCGCCCAAGAAACGAATAATGCATGTAAGTAGTTTATTGCAAATGCCGTAAATGACCCACACACACTTTGAGCTTTGCTTACACATTGCCCACAGCGTTCCCGGAATCTTTTGTCGCCAAATATAATCAAGGATCCTTGTTTACTTCTTCGCGCAGAATGTGTAGTGGTTGTACGTGAAACTTGTATGATGCATGGAAATGAGCAAGAAAGAGGAGGGTTCAGTAATTATTTGTAACGCTTCTATTTAGACCAGGATTGTGCAAGTTGGACCACACGTTACACCTAACATTCCCCTTATTTTCACTGAACTTGAAGTTGGTGTCTTGTAGAGCTATTTTAGGACTGAAACATCGTGACTAGAGGCAGTATGACACTCAGGAACATTTGAATTTTACAAAGGCTGTAATCAACCTACACAGATTAAACACTTATCGTTCGTCACTCACAGCATGATTGCTACTTCACTGAAATATAAACACCATGCTTCGCATATAGTTCACCGAGGAAACCGCGGAAAAGCAACTTCGTGTCTCGTATAACGCATGAAAAGCCGAGAATTCAGTAATTATTTTAAAAGCGCAATACAGACTTCGAACTTTCGGTACACGTCACACATAGAGTGGCCCCCATTTCCTGTAAATATGAAATGGATGCCGTTCTTGGTCCTGCCGGGAGAGTTAAGTGCACGGGGTAACTTTGTAAGCGTTTCATATAACGCCTCTACATATAGGCCGAAACAATGATTTAGCAATTTTCATTTAATCCCTAATTGACACGCACACACCTGAAAATGTGCCCGCATGTCGCCCCTACAAACATTCCCCACATTTACTTAAAATATAAACTTCGTGGGTGATAATATAACTTTTCTCATAAATCTGTCCAAACTGGCCCGTCACGTTTTTGAGCGCTGCTAGTCGCATTAAGAGCTTCGCTGCAAAGTGTACACCAGAGTTTTGAATAAAATAAGAATCCAAAACTCTGAACCCCTTACGTATATTTTGTCAAAAGTTGCGAAGCTGATTTGCGTTTCACTGAGCGAACGCTCGCTCGAAAGTTCCGGAGATAAAGTGCCTCTCGCAGTTTTGAGCTGCAGAGCTATATATATATATATATATATATATATATATATATATATATATATATATATATATATATATATATATAAGCTCCGCCGCAGGTCGCCGTGACAGTTCTGTTCACTCGCGCGGTGAATTTAAACTCTCTCTTTTATTACATACACTGTGGCAGTCTGTCGCATAAGCTCAGAGGCCATCGCCCTCGTCGCCGGAGTATGCCAACTTTCTTGCGTTGGGCTTTGCGGCATTCACTTTCAGTGAGACTGCTGTTAATACGCACTTCCAACGAAGGCTGGCGACTATCGCGTATTATAGCTCCAATGTATACATAGCAGCTGCCACGCTATGGCGAAGAGCGGTGGCCTTTAACCTTTTGCGGTAGGCGGCGTACTATATACAATGCACGGTGTATACTGTATATGCTGTACTTCTCTCGAGCTTTCCCCGACAGTTGGTTATGAAGTGTTAAATGCAGTTCGCTCGAACAGGTCCAAAGACAGCGCGTTTTGTGCTCTGACATCACTGTTCTGGCTGCCACGGCTCACCCCTTAACTTGAGCATGCTATTCGTTTTATTTTTAAACCTCGCGCTTATGTGTCACATCACATCATCCACCATATGCTTATTAAAATTTTTTTTCAGTGCTAATAGTAATTAGTATTTTTTGTAATGTTCATCATTCACAGCGCCTTAGCCTTATACAAGTGAAATGCAGTAGCTGAAGGCACGTCCTTCCAACCTCTGCAACTGATCCCTTAGCTAATTCTATCTTTCCTTCAACGGTTTAAGGTTGTGCTATATAGTTGGTGAGGGAACATGCTTCGGCATGCAATGTGCTTGTGTGTGTGTGTGTGTGTGTGTGTGTGTGTGTGTGTGTGTGTGTGTGTGTGTGTGTGTGTGTGTGTGTGTGTGTGTGTGTGTGTGTGTGTGTGTGTGTGTGTGTGTGTGTGTGTGTGTGTGTGTGTGTGTGTGTGTTGGAGCGCTTCAATTCGCATATACCATATACTGCCTTGCAATCGATATTCTGAGCTGAGTATTAATTACCTGGTGGACATCGGAGGTCTACCAGGGATGGCTTTTATTTTTTTAAGCAGGAAAGCTCGCCGTCACAACTGGGTTTGGACAAGATCGTAATGACGTGAATAGCTCACGGATGCACGTTCTAGAAAGACGATGCAAAACGGTGGACGTTGGAAAATTTTCGGCTGACTAATCGAAAAGGGGGGGGGGGGGGGCGAGTTTGCAATTCGGGTTTTAGATTAGTGTATGCGCAACCGTCTTGCGTACCAAGGAACCTCGTTGGCTGTTGCTGGGACCCAAGCAGCTTGCTTGCGTGACGCTAGCGGGATGCATACAGCTTGCGTCTCTTGTTCTAGAACTCTACCGTGGGCGAAGAATCGTCGTCGAGTACACGAAGCGGCGTTAGTAAGCACTGGTGCGGACTCATTCAGCATCCCCAACGTAGTTCACTGTGCCTCACGCTCGAGCTTTATACGTATACTTTGTCGTGTCGCTTTCCTGTTGTCCGCCTATGAGGAAGACGCGTGCCCGCGGTGCATAAATACACTGTGGTCGTGCAGCATACTGATGAGGGTCAAGGGGTGCATGTCTATTATACATGCCTTGTATAATGACAGCCGCCGAGCGACCAGATAGCGGTTACGACCTCTTTACGACTCGGGATGCTAAGGTTCAAAGTGTTTTACGGCAGCGTTCGTTTACAGTGTAGCTCATCGGGCCATTCGCGGCGCAGTAGGCTGTTGATTTGCCTATTGCTCGCACCCGCGAAGTTGCGCTGTTTATTTCCATCACGAACCGCGATAGGCACTGTGCGAACTCTTGAAGCCGTTCAGCTGCGTGCAAGCGGTATAGGCTATACGGTGACGTCCAGAAGAATAATGAAGCGCGCACGTTTCATGCGCACTGAAAGATGTTTTTTTTTTTTTCTTTTCCTTTCTTCTCCAGTGTTCATAAATTGTCCCTGAGGAATGTGCGCAGTCGCCTTCGTTGCGCACGACCCTGTTCCCGAAGAACCAAGAAGTGCCCGCATGCTTGAGGTTGCGATAAGTTTAATTCGGACCGTATAGTGGTACGTGCTATAAGCAAACGCTGGGAGTTGTGCTTTGTTACTCACCGCGGTAGCTCAGTGACGTTCTTTTCCTGGGCCGAGGTCGCGGGTCCGAATCCCGACCGTGGCGGACGAGCTCCTGCGAAAACGGGAACGCTAAAGTGCCTGTTTACCTCGCTTTAGGTGCGCGTTATACAACTCCCAGGTCATGCAAATTAACCCGGAGTCTTGCGGGTTAATTTGTGGGAGTCTTGCGGCGTCTCCATAGCCTCGGTGTTGCTTTGTGTTTATAAATCATATCGACCAAATTTACTCTGGAGGGCACAATGACAGATTTGACCGCAGGATAATGAGCCAGAATTTTTTTTTAAATGCATGCTAAACTAACGTGCAACCCGTGCAGTCATTTCACTATACGCAGCTGTTCAGATCACGTGGACCGTTAGACCTGTTATGGCGCCTGTGATAACTATGAGCACGCGCTGTAAATGCAGGGTTTTCGCTGAATTGCTGCGTCGCAGACGTGAACGACCATAGTTCCTGTCTGTCTTCTCCCATTCCAAATTCATCTCTAATTAGTCTGTTTAGCATGTTCGATTTGTTTTCGTTTCGCCTCCAAACATTGCCAGGTGCTGTTTGTATAGGTCTGCTCATTACCTGCACGTGCGTGCGTTCTGCACTGCTGGTGAAGCGGTGTATATAACCGACTCGATCACGCGAGCGCCAGTCCGAGCAAGCGTGTCGGAGATGGCATCACAGCTCGGTCAAGGGCGTAGAGCTGACTGACAGCATAATAGCTGTGTCGACAAACCAAAGTCGCTGTGCGTACGAAGACTAGCAAACGTCGATGAGGCCAGCACATCTTCTCGCCGATACCATGCATGTGTGAGCATCGGTATGCAGTTTGTTCGCATCAGGAAGGTGCGACCAGGTTCTGGCTAAAAAGTTTAGTGATTTTTACGTTAGGTTGCCCGGTAATTCCGTGTGCAATAATAAAGGAAAGGCCCAGTTACTGTATCGTCATTGATCACAGTGATATGAAGATTTGCGGACGATGGGGTTAGAGCTGAAGAACTGTCGTAATTGGATTCATCTATTTTTTTACGTTCCCTTTAAAGTTGGGTTATCTGTACTCTGCATGACGTACAAGAACAAGTGACATGTTATAAACTTACATTGAGTACAGTGCAGTACGAGAACACCAAACTAGGCATGGGTTCACAGTAAGATGTAGGCTTGGCGTGATGAACAGTAGGCGAACAAAGAATGTCGTTGCAGGCAACGTTTTCGACAAGGGTACCTGCCTCTCTAAAAACACGGGTGAAAAACTGAACGTTTCGAGTTTTCTTTAACTTTACTTTTTAACCTTCTCAGTGTAAATAAAGCTTGTTTTTAATTTTCGGCTGTGTTCGACGCGTTATCTATATATAGATGGATAACGGCGCTTTGATCTCGTCAAATGCGATCTGCTAGGCCGCAGGTTCACGTTGAACCATCGAGGAATTAAAAAATATATATATATTATGGTGCAGAGCGCCACTTTCCATGGTTAGATTGCATTTGCGATAAAGCGAAACGCGTGCATTATTATTCCTCCTTAAGTATACGTACAGCGCGAGCAGACGGGGACGGCAAAGAGCGAGACAGGACGGGCGTACGTTTAAAAATGGTTAGGGTTATAGTGGAAGGGCTCGGTGTGACAAACCGTTGGGGAGACTGCAGCGTTAGGTCAAAATGGCGGTTTTCAAGCACCAGCGGTAACAGGTACATGACTACTTTTCTCGCGTTCATTGGACATCTTCGCCGTGGAAGGGTCCCTTTCGTCCCAGGGTTCGCGTTCCGCGCGTGGCGCTGGTGCACGGCTGCAGAATCACTCCAGTTTTCTGAGCGCAGGGCAGTAATCCTGCATGAAGGATGACTGGCTCGACACGCAGTGGCTGCGCACGTGAGGAAGGTGGCGGTCGTATACGCTGCTATTGTGCGTGTCAGACGCACGCAGCGCCCTCTATGGAGAAGCGAGTGATTGATTAACACGCCCCGCCCCCCGTCGCATGGCGTGGACCCTTTCTCCACCACGCTCCGCTGTTTGTGAAGCGCGGACAAATAGTGCGTCGGGAATAGCGTTAGTCCCTTTCCATCAGCCCCTTTCCCTTGTCAGCCACGTCTGTTGTTGACGCTTGTCCGTCTAAATACGCAACGAGCAGTCTTCGAACGTCGGCTCTCGTGTGCGTGACCGCAAACGTGCGTGTATACTGACCAGGTGTGCTTGTAATCTGCGTGTTGCATGTGTAAGCTTGGAAGCCTACAGGTGCGGCAGGTATTCGTGCGCTCTGACGGTGCGTTAGTGCTCGCTTTTTTACTTCGAATGCCAGACTGTATGCGCTTCAAAAGGATGAACAGTTGGGCGAGTTGGTACGGTAACATATTCTTGGTATAACAAAGCAGAAAGTTGTTCTTGCAATCATTTATATATGTTGTTCTTTCCAATAAAGATTTAGTTGTGAGTTAGCGCTGGTCCTGTCTTCTGCCTCAGTCCGTGTTCTTTAGCGCTTAAACCAAGAATATGTATACGCTTGACTTAGTATTAAAACTAACAGCGCGGCGAAAACGCATAGGAAGGCAAGGGGACACTATATATATAGACAAGCCCCTAGTTTCTCGCCAAATATTCTCTCTTTTCATGATTGACTTACGCTGTGTTTCCTTCTTTCCATCATATATTTTTCTGTTATGCTTTATTTTTTTTTTGTATGTGTGCGTGCGTATGTGTAGTTGAGGGGAATACGTTCGTGGGACAGCCGCCATCTCTTCGATGGCCTATTTTCACAAGTTCTTATCGTCTTAAACAAGTCAGCCGTCTGACGTGCGTCACCAATCGGCGCCTCAAAACTCTATACTCTGTTTGCTACGCAACATTGCACGCGGTGATGCGAGAAAGCCGCACAATAAACGCTGGCCTCGTCCATTGTCCCACATCCTCTACATTCAAGGGGCCGCGGGCATGCGCATCTCACCACCAGCGCTTCGTGACCACCGGCTGTACTTACAACGATGATGCGAGCCAAGGATTCACATGATTATGTCCGTCCGTCCGCCCGTCTGTCAAGGGCGAATGGGCGTTCAAAGAAGCGAGAAAGATCCAAGCAAGTAACACGAGTTGAAGAAGCAGAGTGACTGACGGCTATACTCCTAGGAACACGGCGTTCAGCGGTCGAACCTATTTCATGGGGTGGAGGCGCAGCTTGGCATTCGACAACATGCAGCACCTTCGCAGCAACAGCGCCTTTCTAAAGCTTTTTTGCTGTTGCACTGAGCGGGCCTTTCATGCACCGCGGCCATGTTTCATGCGCCGATCCTTCCAGAGATAAAGGGTTTAATGGGCAGAGAAGAGGGCGAGGTGGCGTGCAGCTGGGTACAGCCGTTCCGCGCCGGAACGGCGGGGGCAGAGCCACGGAAAAGGGGGAGTCGGGGATGAGAGGTCATGACGCGATAGCGCAATGAGCTGAACACACGCGTGTTTTTAGAGCACATTGGGGCGCCCACAGTATGTGCATTTTAATGAGTTCCTTGGTGCACTATAGGCACTGCAGCTTTCGTTTACTGCAGTGCCATTTAGAACCTCGGCACTCTTGTTACGCTGGTTTCGGAGCCAGCCCGAAGCGAAGGGGCCAACGCTTCGGCGTAACACAGAAAAAAGGTTGGCCGGCACGCTTTTAGCGGCGCACGCTGGGAATACCAAGATCGACGCACCCGCGCCGCCCGTTCGTGGGTGAAGCTGCAGCGGCAACGCGCTGCGTGCGGGTCCGAAAAACGAAGCCCTCCACAGATGGCGAACTGAGGGGACCCCAGCGACGCCCGAACCGCGCTCCGGGAGGGACCGGAGCAGCCGGAGCAATTCCCCCCTCCCATACTTTATTATTATTATTTATTTTTCTGTACCGTGCGCGGCGGCGTTAGCGAGAAAAAAAACTATGCGCGCACGGCCCCTTTCCTGCGTGCTCGCGCACTAAATCTCGCTGTTCTCTTGCCGTGCGTTGCGCGGGTGTGATTTACGGCGGCAGATTACAGCCGAACCACGCGGCAGAGCGACGGAGGCGGCGGCACTAGCATGCAAGTCTAGTACATGCACGGCGTGCGCCGCTGCCGCGGCCTCAAAGGGGGCAGAGACGCAGGTCTCGTGTTATGTGCGCCTGGCAGCAGCTTGCGGAACAACTGCGCGCCGCCGTGCCATCCTCCAAAACGGTTGAGGGGCGTGGGGAGGAAGGCAAGAGAATGAGGGAGGGAGGGCTTCACAAGCGGTTGAGCACAGTGCGTGTATCAACTGCTGAAAGTAACGAAAACAGACTGCAACCAGCCGCCGCCTCGGCGCCTGTGACGTAACTCATGCCACTGGAATGGAGGGGAGGTACAGGAGGAGGAGGAGGAAGATATCGCAGTGAGGAGAATCGCGGCTTGAACCGAAAGTACCCGAAACCCTTCTTTTTAGGCATGTGAATTGTGCGGCGCGCACGTGCGCTGTGTATAAAGGTTGTGTTGGTTGTTGGCTTAGGCGGTGTAGTACTTCTTGATTTTTTTTTTTTTTGTTGCCTTCCTTCGGTCGCAGCCGCACTCGCTTTTGCGTTTACTCTACAACGGCCTCGCTCACAACCTCGAAGAAATCATGCACGTTGCTCAATTGTATCTCGACAGGAAGTCGATAAAAGCAGCATCATTTCAGTAACGACTCCTCTAAGCGTATGTATAACCTTACGTGCGCTGACAGGGCTGGTGCTGAATCTAAGAAAAGGGTTCCCTATAGGGGGAACTGGCGTGGCAAAGGAAATTTCAAGTCCGTTTCCGAGCGGCTAAGAAAGAGAGCGTGAAACGGACATTACTGAGGGCGGTATAACCACGCTCTCAAGCGGTCCTGTTGTTCGCCGCCGGCCGACAGACCGACTGTGGTTATCGCGACACAAGATTGCCGGTTATAGGGGCGCCCGGCATTCCTCTTGTATACCACCTTGCATCGCGCAGGTTATCGTCCCCTTTCTGCACTTATAGGTAGTTTATCTCGCTGCCGTGAAGGACGAGCGCAATCGCGCCTGTTATAGTTGCGTAGCTTGTTAAGCTACGGGCGGCCCCTCCTCCGCTATAAGAAGCACCGCGAGCAAGAAACATGGCCGTTGTCGATGCACCCGTGCCGTAAATCGTAGGGAGAAACCCCGATTTCGCCGCGGGGGGGGGAGCTGGCATCTTGCGATGCGAACGGGGTGAACCTAAACGAGGCGGTAGAAATAGAAAGAACGAAAGAGAAAAGAGACGGTCTCAGCGAAGTGGTTCGACGAGCTCCTCCCCTTGTCGGTATACACCGGCGATGGGGGCAGCTACATGTCCTTGTTTTCTTGTCCGTTTCTTTGTGTGTCTTTTTCTCATCCACGTAATTCGTGAATTTGTTCCGCGAGCGCGCGCCCGTGTAGGACGCGGTACACGATTCCCTGGTTTCAGATCCTTCACGCTTGCGCCCAACAGTGATCGAGCTTTGGGAATAGGAAATCGGCCAGTCGTACGAAAGAACGCCGAGAGAATATAAAAAAAGAAGAACGCAAGCGGAGTTCGCGTTTTTGGGTATGGCCGCTCAGACAGACTATTTCTAAAACTCCCTATACGATCTTTATATTAAGCTGCAGTATCGTCATCAGAAATTCATCAAAAAAAAAAAGCGGTGATTGTAGCGTGGTCCAACCTCGGATTGCAAACGTCCAAATGCTTTCGTATAGCTTTGCAGTAGAGAGGCGAATCGTTTTGGATATCACATCCACTTTGCCCACGACGAGTTCCGCTGGCCGAGTAATTATACTCGGCTGCAGTGACACTCGTACGTTGAATGTAGTCAGTCCGTTTATCCCGCCGAAAGTTGGGCGATAAACTTAATCATTTTTGAACGTTCACGAGTCGAAGCTAATTTGTCTATACAGATATCCTGATCCAAACAGGCGACACAGCTATATATAAATGTGTACTGCTCTACGATTCCCACGGTTGTTGAAGACATTGCAGAATCAGGTGGCGTTTAAGTGCCATTTTCGTGGGACTTTATGCCACATGCAGTGTTTCTCGAACAGTGCTCCACGGAATGCTCAGCAGACATGGAGAGAGTGGCGGGAACGCGTCGCGGTGACCGCTCTGATAGGCACCATTGCCTGGCATTTACCATCGGTTCGAAGAGCTTGGCGAATCGCCGGGCGAGGCATTTGCAACGACATTTGTCAGTGTGAAGTTGCTTTCTCCACTTCGCTGCAGATCAAATAAAAAAGACCGCAGATTTGTGCGACCTTGCAGAATCACAACCCCATTTTCAGCGAAGCTGTTTCTTTCGATCAGTTGCAATAAGAATTTTGAGCAGGTTCAAGGAAATGAGAGATTAAACCACATATTTTCTAACGGTGCTCGCGTTTGACTCGCTCGCTTGGAACCTTGTCCGCATACAGCCTTTTTCGAGCACTTGTTAAAAAGTTATTTAAAAAGACATGCAGTAACTGCCACATAACGTTGGTGTAACGTAATCCATAAAGTTCCCTCAGGACACTGCGAAACATGTCGTAAAATTGCCATATAACGATTTCGCCTAACAGCGCCTGCCAGTGGCTCAAGTTTTCAGCGGCCACTCCTTCGATCACTCCTTGCCTGGATCCTCAAATGTGCTTTTGTGGTGGGACGTATGTTGAGTGACGTACAGTACGGGCCGATTCAGCAGTATCGATCTGAAATGTGACCTTCACCTACCAAGTGGCCTCACAAGGCGTGGTCGTACGCGTGGTTACATCGCATTCGGCTAAACGTCGCCTGTACGGACTATAGTTCTTGCTTTTATTGTGAAAGAACAGCGCGAAGTCTGGACACCTAGGTAATAAACAGACACAACTGAACTGACAATCATTGCTCTATTGCTTGTCCGCTCCTTATATGCGTAATTGAAGCGCACACCAAACCAGAAAGAAAAGAACAAGCTATATACGCTTGCAAAAATGTTCCGACCAACGACATCAGAGTGAAAGATACAGATAAATAATTATGGGGTTTTACGTGCCAAAACCACCATCTGATTATAAGGCACCCCGTAATGGGTGGACTCCGGAAACTTGGACCACCTGGGGTTCTTTAACGTGCACCTAAATCTAAGTACACGTGTGATTTCGCATTTCGCCCCCATCGAAATGCGGCCGCCGTGGCCGGGATTCGATCACACGATCTCGTGCTCAGCAGCCCAACACCATAGCCACTGAGCAACCACGGCGGGTGAAAGATACAGATGCTCGTTCAAACTGAAAATACGCGATCGCCACTGCGCGATGTCTGCAATGTGTGCTGTGACTTGAAATCACGTTTTATGCATGCATGTGCTCGCCTTGCGTTCTAGAGAACTGTTCCGAAATATGATTTGAATTTACGTTTCAGCTCCTTTGAGATTCGCTATGTATTCTATAGGAACTCGGAACAGCACTATATATATGTTAGTACTGCTTCGCGCGCAACAAAACAATTCTGGTATTTTTCCAAGATACTGTATGATCTTGACCACACAGGCTATAGTTGCGTTTTACACTGTGTGCTGGTGTGCGCAACGTGCGTGCGTATGCTATGTATGAGCCATGTCATCTGCATGCCACGTGCAGGGTCATGCAAACAACTGCGGTATGACCATTAAAGAATTTCTCTCAAACCCTTATACCGTAACATACCGCGATTTCTTTGGCAAGTCCGACACACTGCGCATTCGGCTTTCTCTTTCTCCCGCGATGCAGTAGCGGAGCAAGCATCTCTCTCTCTCTCTCTCTCTGTTCCGTGCTTCACTCATATTCAATTTGCTGACTGCCGGCACGATCAAAAGAACCGCCAAGGTGTGTTCGCAGCTCCGCTTGGTGGACAACGATCTCGTCGGTATAACAGTCAAGACAGCCTTGCTCACGAGTCGTCCCGACTGGTCCCGACGCCAACCGCGCGAGTGCAACCGTTCGGAACAGAGCTTCCCAGCGGGGATCCCGTGCGAATACGAACAATGGCCGACTGGAAAACTCGCAGCAGCGCGCAGCAATTTCGACTGCAGATGAACGTGGCTCGCCCGTTCTCGCTCGAGTTGCGCTATTACAATTCCTTACGCACTGGCGCTGCGCTCGGGACAGCACAAAAAAAAAAAAAAAAAAAAAAAAAAAAGAAAAAAAAAAAATATCCGCGGCCATCGCGCGAGAAGCGAACGCTCACGCCCCGAGCTAGCCTAGCCTTCGGAACACCGCGTCCGCGAGCGGTCCCTCGAAGCCGTTGGCTCCGCATTAAATGGACAGCGATTGGAGGGGGGGGGGTGATTGCTTTTAATTGTGAGCGCACGCCTGCATGCTGACGCCCGCTCCAGCCGGCGCGCGGGAACGACCGCCTGCTTGCAACCAATCAAGGACGAGAGCGGGGTAAGTGGGCTATAAATTAAGAGCGCTCGCTGCGCCCTTTCGTCGCGCGTCGCCGGTATACAGGAGTGCCAATGACTCCGGGGGTAGCAGTGACCAGAACGTAGGTAATACGTGTGGTGTAACTATGGACCACGCTGTGTACAGAGTCAGCTAGAGCGGCGTCCACCCGATGGTGCTCTCCTGCATGCAGTGGAAGCGTTGGCGCAAACAGATCATTGACGGAAGAGGTTAAATGTTTAAGTGTCCTTACGCCGGGATCATTCGCTGCCGTGGGCTGCTTCCTATAAGTATTGCGTGAAAGCAATATGTATTCAACTACTGAATCAGCTCCTTCTCAAAACGGTTCAGGGTGACGCGAGCTACGTCGAGCTGAGCCGAAGGGAACGCGTTTGAAAGTAGCGCCGAGTTTGATAAGTGCTTGCACTATACAATGTTCGTGACCATTCGGGTGAATCATCTCGTGGGAATATTATACGGCAGCGTTACCTTGTGTCACGTCACGCGGTTAGCAGAATCGTTCGCTTGGTGGAACTGTTCTATATACTGTTTCGCTTCGCCACCGTGCCCGCTCGGGCACGGTGGCGCTTTCGCACGGTGGCGCTTTCGCACGGTGGCACGGTGGCGCTTTCGCTTCGCCACCGTGCTCGCGCACAACCGTCGTACCGTTCACATAACTGCACGCTTTTACTGGGGCACCGCACAACCACTTTCTTGACGTGACGCGCAAGCGCAGCACGGGTTTCACATATAGAGCTGGCTCCTCTGAACTTTGTCTCAGCAACTGTACCCTGCAGTGTAGCGACACATACGAGTCGCGTGAGCGAAAAACCAACAACTAGAATTAGAAGGGCACGTCCATTATCCGCGGGTAATCCCTTCGTTTGCCATGCCAGCTGACTGGGAAGTTCGCGGAAGGATGAGCGGACGCCTAGAGAACCAGGTCTTGTCCTTTCTCTCAGGCGCGCAGCATTTTCTCTTTCCTGATTGGCTGAGGTGACCAGTATGTTTTTTTTTTTTCGCTGCATTCACTGCACAGTATTGGTGAGACGGGAGTGTAGCATAGCGTTGTTTCTCCAAATGGCGAACGCCAAAGAGGGTCGGAAGGCCGGTAGAACGCACTGCTTACGCATTTACGCCTTTCACTTCGGTCTGGCTCACGTCTCTTGGGACTGTCTCGATGTCGGCGCGCAGCTTCGCCGGAGCTCCACCCACCCCACTTGCGCTTAGCCTCGCCTGTTCTTGCTGCGTTGCGGCCATTTCGCGTGGACAAAACACGGCGCAGTAGAACCTGATGGAGGGCGAGGTTGCGGATGAGAACACGCAGCCTGCTTAGTAATCGCCTCTTAGGGGGCCGGCGCCCTCTTGGCTATGCTGCTGCCGTTATAGATAGGCTGTTTCATTTTTTCCCCCCTTCTTTAACGGCTTCCCGGAGAGTAACGTCTCTTTAACGTCCCTGGATGAACTTTCTACGGAAATGAGCTCCGGTTAATGTCCCTAGATAAGCTACCGCATCCAGGCAGGTTAGGCAAAGCCTTTCCTTTCTTCTTTTCCTCCTCCTCCTCCTTCCATAGATTAAGCTCTTCGAAGAAAGCCACGCCCTTGGACCCGGTAAAACCTGAAAGAGAGAGAGTAATTTGGGAGGAATAGAAACTACCTTATTTGGTAGGTCAGGTTAACGTCTTAGGGTATAAATTTTCGGTGGAAGGTAGGCGAGATTCCGATGTCCCTAGATAGCCGAAATATCGCACAGCGGTGGAACAGATAAAAAATTGAAGAGACACGGGGCAAGCGTTAATTTATGGTGCTCATTTTACATATTGCACCGATTTTCTCGCTATCCATTACTTCAGACATATGCGTATGTATACCGACTAAGGCATCAACAAGCCCTCGTCGACGCCTGAGAATACCCTCGCTGGGGAAGCAATTAAAGCCACGTTTTATGATTGCGCGTTCCAGACAACGCTGAATCAGGAAAAAGTAAAATTTTTTTAGAAATAGCTTTAGGGAATGCATGTAACATGAAAAGGAAGGAAAGAGTGGAGAATGAAAGGCAGGGAGGTTAACCAGTTTAGCACAACCGGTTTGCTACCCTGCAAATGGGAGCGGGGTGAGGGAGAATGAAAGATGGGGAGGAGAGAGAGAGAGAGAGAGAGCACATAGCACAGCACACACACCGTCAGTCACAGTCCGTCACTCTCGCGTGGTACGTGACATCACTGTCACAGCCGCTTGTCCAAGCCCGTTTCTTTCAAAAACCTAAGTAGTCTCTTCGTCGCCTTCAGATGCGATGTCTTCTGTCGACGACACGTGAGAATCGTTTCAACTGACATTGGTATATTGTCAAGGTGCGCCAGAGCGGACGCCAGGGACTGTCTCTGAACATTATATTCAGGACAGTCGCATAGAATATGTTCTAGTGTCTCCTCGAAAAGACAGGCATTGCAATAAGCGTTGTCGGCCATTCCAATGAGAAAGAATAAGATTTCGTGAATTCCACCCCTAACCATAAGCAATAAAGCAGAGTGGCCTCTCTTCGGCGGAGTCCAGTTGGCATACAGAGATGTATCAAAGAGGGCAGGTGGTATTGACGATCGCTCCGGTTGGTCTGGCTGCTTGGTGTGCACCACAGAGAGAGCGTGATCTCCTGTACAAGCACTCGAAGTCTGCTGGCTGCGTCGGACCGTGAAAGTGGTATGTCCTCTTCATGTGTGTCTTCAAGAGCTGCCCGAGCGGCATTATCGGCGTCTTCGTTCCCTATGACGCTTCAGTGACTCGGCAGCCACTGAAACGTCACGTGGTGTCCTTTATCATGTGATGTATGGAGTAGGCACCTAATATCGAATACGAACTGTTCGTATGGCCCGCGACGCATAGCTGATAGCACAGATTGGTAGGGCTGCCTTTGAGTCACTGAAGATTCACCATTGTCGAGGTGGTTCCCGATTGACTGAACAAAGTGCAGCGCGCAGAGCATCTAGTTCCGCAGTTGTCGATGTCGTTGGGTGGTCAGTCCTAAAGCTGATGGTAATAGATCTTGCTGGGACAACCACAGCACCGGACGAACACTGGAGGTTTGTGGAACCATCAGTATAAATATGTACACTGTCCGCATACCTCTCGTGCAAAAGAAGCAGAGACAGTTGTTTCAGCACAGCAGACGACAGCTCAGATTTTTTTCTTGATTCCTGGTACACTGAGATGTACTGTGGGGCTAATAAGACACCAAGGGGGTATCGATGGTTTAGATGCAGTGGTGAAGTTCGATTGATTCCTCCCCCTTATAACCCAGCACAGGGTAGCCGGCCGGTCTATACTGGCTAACCTCCCTGTCTCAATTAGCAACACTGGGGTTATGAGAGACGTCGTGCTGGAGGGTTCCGGATTCATTTTGAGTACCTGGGGCTTCTTTAACGCGCACATAAAGCAAGCACAGGACACGTTTTTTTTTTTTTTTTTTTTTTGCATTTTGCCGCCATCGATACGTGGCCGCCGGGACCTCGAATTGAACCCGCGACCTCGTGCTCAGCAGCAGAACGCCACGTAACCACTGCGCCGCTACGGAAGGTACGCAGAGAAGTTAGGCCCTAGGGGGGGGGCGCAGGCGAAGTGACACTGCATGCCCTAGTTTGCTGATAACGAGGGGCACAAAAAATAGCCGTATACTGCGGTTGCAGTTGCCTATCTGCTGTAGCGTGTGGGACACTTTATATTTTATAGCTTCCTCGTGACAGCGAGACGCTCTGCAAGCAACGCCTCCCGGAAAATATTCATGTATACACAAAACGCGAAGGAACGCCCGCAAGGGATCTTATTTTGCGACGTTCACTTTCTTTCGATTCTCACTTTATTATCGTCATCCGTCGTGCCGACTGGCCAATCGCAGCTATGAAGGCGGCGTGTACTGTAATGACAAGACCGCGTTTGCAGTTTGTGCCTTTCGATATTTCGAAACTTCCACACTTTTTTTTTTTTCCGACTATTTCACAACAGCTAAGCCTTCGAGTCCTTATCGTGCCGTGCGTGCGCGTAGTAAGAGATGTGAGTATAGCAAGAACTTCTTACACTCCAAAGTAAACATCAGGGCTTTTATTGCGATAGCAATTATATGGACACTCAAAAGCAGATTTCTGCCGTCGCCGTCGCCGTCGCCGTGAGGTTCCGTATGACGTCATTTGGAGAAGAAATCGTCGCCGAACGCTGTATGTGCGAGTGAAAGGGCGTGAGGGGCGCGTCTTTCACGGGGACTGAACGCACGGCGGAGAACAAACGCGCGTTCTGCGCCGTGCTCGCTTAAGGGCTGCAAAAGTAGGCGTCTCTGTTCTCCTTCACAATCACCATGTATGCAGAGCAAACGCGCCTTCTTTCGACGAGCGAGAGGCCGTGGGGGAGGGGGAGGGAAGGGAGGCGACGTTTAGCTGCGGCACGCAGTGCCTATTTATATCAGAGGCTCCGGCAACAGTCACCAACGCCGCACGCATTTTGAGCGAACGCGGGCAAAACGCCGATGGCGTCTTCAACAGTTCTGCGTGTTGCCGATGTTGCTGCATGTCCAAGTTTATACAGCTGATAAAGCTGATATCATTACTCCGTATAGCTCTCTAGAAGTTTGCTATCGCAATTGATGCTTCGCCTTTCAGGTGAAACTGCGACAACTTTTTTCATAACTGTACGTTTTTTTTTTTAATTATAGGCTTTTACGTGCCAAAACCACGATCTGATTATGAGGCACGTCGTAGTGGGGGACTGCGGAAATTTGGACCACCTGGGTTTCTTTAACGTGCACCTAAATCCAAGTAGACGAGTGTTTTCGCATTTCGCCCCCATCGAAATTCGACCGCCGTGGCTGGGATTCGATCCTGCGATCATAACTGTATACGTTATGCACTTCGCTTACCACAGCATGGGAGCCTCGTAAAAAGGTGCACTTGTATACCATAATGCATAATTCTTTCAAGGGAACCTCTATTCCGGTAGACATATCAATGATACCGTATTTACTCGCATAATGAACGCACTTTTTTCCCCTTAAGATATGCGCAAAGTTGGGGGTGCGTTTATTATGTGGGGTAAAATTGAGATTTTTTTTCCGCGACCACCCCTAAAAAAGTCGCTCTTTCGCCCCAAAGGCGAACCATCGATTGAGTTTATCAGCTGTACCATCTTCCCGTAGGGGAACCCTGAGTAGCGTGCGAAGCAGCCATGGGGTCGACTCAAGGTAGTTTTATCACCTGTATAAACTTGGACATGCAGCAGCACCAGCAACGCGCAGAACTGTTGTCGACGCCGTCAGCGTTTTGCCCGGGTTCGCTCCGAACGCGCGCGGCGTTTGTGACTGTTGCCGGTGCCTCTGGGGGCGGCTCGGAGGTTTTCGACGAGATCAGAACGGGACACTCGGCTACGCATTTGGTGCCGCAGCTAAACGTCGCCTCCCCTGCCCCCTCCCACGGCTTCTCGCGCGACGGAAAAAGTCGCGTTTGCTCTCTATATATGGTGATTGTAAAGGAGGGAAGAGACGCTAACGTCGCCTCCCCTGCCTCCCTCCCTGCCTTCACCCCCACGGCTTCTCGCGCGACGGAAAAAGTCGCGTTTGCTCTCTATATATATGGTGATTGTAAAGGAGGAAAGAGACGCTTAGTTCTGCAGCCCTTCAGGGAGCACGGCGCAGAACGCGCGTTGGCTCTCCGACGTGCGTTCGCTCCCGTTGAAAGCGCGTCCCTCGCGCCTTTTCACTCGCACATACAACGTCCGGAGCGCGGCGACGATTTCATCGCCGTTGACGTCATACGGAACCTCACGGCGACGACGACGCCGACGGAAAAAATCCGCTTTAGAGTGTCCATGCATATAATTGCTATCGCAATAAGAAAAGTCCAAATTTTGACGACTAAAGTTGGGGGGTGCGTTCATTATGCGAGTAAACACTATACTCGTATATATAGAGGCGTCGGAGCCGATGAGGCCATGACCGTTTTCGCCTGTTTGCGTTCTTGCCGTGTGCTCCTTCAGGTGCAAGTAGAATTCGGCAGGCAGCGAATCGCGCATAATCCTACGCCCTTTTTTTTTTTTTTTTTTTCCACGTACCGACACTCTGCAGGAGCTCGCTTTTTGTTTTCCCACGCAGGGTCATCCGCAAGAGCAGACGCGAATCCAGCGCAATTTCCGCGACGTTCGCTGTGGATATTTAATAGAGAAAGGGGGGGGGGGGGGGGGGGGGATGACATTATAACGTTTACCACATGCCCACGTACTACGTCTCCATCGTCCTCCGCCTCCGCCGTTTAAGATGTGCAGCTCGGCGGAACACGTCTGGACACAACGGCGTATAAGTGCGCGGTTAGGTCACGTGCGGTCGCCGCCTCGAGCTCGTGCTATCTTGGCTATCCTCTGGAAGGAAAGATTGGCGGTGCTCTCCCATTTGTCGCGTTTATATGCAGCGCGCTCGCACGCACTTCTAAGGCACTGCGGAATGTGGTCGGTTGAGCGCGGGAAACCAGCAATTGCAGCCAACGCGGAGACCGCCACAGGCGCGTATTCGTATACCTCGCTCATGGCTGTGCCGGTGATTAAAAGCGTCTCGCACATAACTTCGCGGAAACACGAGCGGTTCGTTTATTCGCGGTCATTCTGTAAGACGCCCGGACAGATACGAAATGGCCCTTAATAAATGGTTGGAGTGGCTGGACCGACTGGTTGCGTTTTGCTGTGGGCGAGCTATAACTGGTTTGGTCGTCCTGGATATCAGGTTGTTAACTTGAACTGGCTACTGAAGAGGAGAGTGACATAAATAATAATAATAAAAAGTAACAAGGACATGGCAGCAGCAGCACATAAGCGTGTGGGCGGAGCTACGTATACGTTGACAGTTAACAGTTGGGCTTTCTTTGTTGTGTATTTTCTTGTTTTGGATACGCGTATTCAGTGGTTATTAACTTAAAGTAACTAATAAAGAGCACAATTATAAAAATAATAGCGATATCAGGTAAACGTATGGGGGAAGCTATAGGTACGCTGACAGCAGCTATGTTTTCATTATGTTGTAAACTTTTTTTTTTTTTTTTGTATTGAATACACGCAGTCTAACGCAGTCCAATGAAAGAAAGATTGAAGTTGCAGCCACTGCTTATGTTTCGACGTTCGGGATTGCGCAGACGTTTAGTGCTCACTCGTGAACGATGGACACACATTGATGCCGATACGCGACGGCAACTCGAAGATGAGGCCGGTGATCGATTCTAATTTTAGTCGTTCAGTATAACGACAGGAACAAGCTACGGAGGTAAATGAACAAATAGCGTACGTATGCTATGCGAGATACAAGAAGAAGGGCGGAAAGATAGATAGTACAGAGCGCAGACTATACCGATATTTATTGCAAGGAACGACGGGAAGCCAATATAGAGGCAAACTTATCACATGCGCCACCTGGAAGTGCGAAAACATTTACAATCATTCTGCCGCCACTGGGACTCGATATGCGCTTCCTGTCGTTTCTTGCGATGAAAGCTGGTAGTATGCGCTCTGTCCTATCTTTATTTACCCCCTTCTTGTATCTTGCGCAGTACGTTACTTGTTCAGTATGAACAAACTATTCCGCAACAAAGAATTTCTGGGACAAAATGAATCCAGGGATTATGTGCTTACTCGCGCAGAATACGAAGTCTGTCTTCCGCGCCTTGAACGTGAACGTGCATATATGATTTACAGAAGTCCACGTCGTCGCGATAGCCCATTGCCCGTTTACGTTACGGTTATATCGCGGCTAAGTCTCTCTCCACCCTTCGCCCCGCTTCCAACCCAAAACTTGTCCCGCATTCTTTATCAAATTATGTAGCGAAATGCTCGAGCCCAAGCTTCTCCATTAGACTAATTAACCTACAATGCCGCTCTTGGGGCTTCATTCGCGCTAGTACTGTGCAGCGATGCCTGTGAACAGCATGCTTAAAAAAAAAATATAGAGAAAAGAAAGAGGGAAGTACAACTGCCTCGAAATGAGCGAAGCTAATGGCACGGGTTGTTGCAGACTGGACGACAGGTTATTATTGCTGTCGTAGGACATAGAATTTAAAGTCACCCGGCGTCCGTTTGCAGAGTTGGAGTGAATGGTTTCTTCTGTGCATTCGCTTAAGGGTGCGCGCGCCTGCCTGCAACTGTATAATTACGTTTTTTACCTTGCGTCTGAGCGAGAGAAAGGGCAGTGCAACTCGCAGTGGCAAAGCTACGCCCTGTTTCAACTAAACGCCGGATACATGGACCATTGGAAACCTGGAAAGCTGCCTGAACTGTTAACCTTGAAACGAGGACGCGTACATCACGCCGCGATTCTCATTTCAAACGTAGCTGGAAGGTCGGGTTATTATGACCATTCGGAAGACGACTCTACAGGCACCGCACGGGGATCGTTTACGTCAAAACAGGACACATTTGGGCGTCCCTCGAGGACTCGATGGAAGCAGGTGCGGCGTTCAGAGCCTGATGATCGAAGCCACCGTGGAGGACCTGCTATAGCGATGATAACGCCGCTCGCTGTTCGGGTGTCCGCTGCGTTTCTTTTCTGCCATGCGCTCACCTCAATGCTTGCCGACATCAGGTTGTATCGTCTTGTCCTTTTTGTCGGCTCCACTGTGTCATCGTCTCCTCGTTGCGAAGATTTCGGACCGCGGTGAGACAGGCGGGAGGAAATGAGGCGTGCTTTGGAAAAGATGCCGTTGACAGGTCGGGAGAGGGCGCGCCCAGTACGCTTCGAGTAGAGTTACTGTATATGCTACCAAAGGTAGCTCCCGTAGGGAGCATATACAGTAACTCTAGCTTCGAGCGGCGGTGTGTGGGCTCGAGCGCGGCCTCCGCACGTGCGAACAATTTTTCGGTATCTGGATGAAGCGATAGCGCGCAAGAACCAGTTTTATCCGATAAAGCGATCGCTAATACGCGCGCGCTGGATGCCTCGAGCAAGAAACTTGATCCATTTACGCACGTCATACGAACACAAAAGAGCGAGAAAAAAAAAAACGGAAAAATTATAGATGGAAATTTTGTAGACGGGTGTACAATAGCTAGGCGCGCTTGGAACTGGATAGGGTTCTTATTATTTTTGTACAGTAGCTTCTTTCTTTCTTTTTCTTTTTTTCTGCTTACAGCTCGTATTCGCGGTTCGCTGGCTCACTTAAAAGCTGGGAAACAAGGTCGATGGTCTTGTCGTACAGAGTGTGACGGCGCGTGCGAAAAGGCAGCTCCACACGTTCCATCTCTGTCCACCGTGCGAGCAGGTCTGCGCTGTTTAACGTGGGCGCTTAACTAGAAAGCCATTCTCTCGACGTGTTATAGCCTCGGACGGTTCTCGGCGCTCTTATCGCCCGTCTCGAAAAGGAACAGTCAGTGTGATTAACTGCACTCTGTTTCAAAACAACGTGGCGTCAGCAACAGCGCTGACGTCGGCCAATCAAGAGAGCGATCTTGTACGAACGCGCGGGGGTTACGAGCGTCCTCTGCTCAGCCTGGCTCGGTTGTAAGACCGTTTTTTCATGGGCGCCGCCATTGCGTTGGCAGTGGCGCCATCTATGGACAGTTGGCATGCTGGCTTGGATGAACGCCCGTGTTGTATCCGCGCGGTGGTATACGCTCGGCGGCAGTCTCTGGTGGATTTTTTCGCACTCGCGCGGTCTATTTAGCATGAAATGGCGTCTTCTACGTGGGGAATGGTCCTGTGAGGCGTAGTGAAGGAATATAAGGCTGAAGTAATTAAGCGGCTGGAGTAACTGCTGGTATTAGGGTGGACGGAGCACCTAGCGCGAGGTGCGCGCGTTTGTTTGAGCTTACAGTCAGCCTGGGATATCAGTTAGGTATTTCTGAAAATTCGTTTCACGAATGTTACCTTACTGCAGCATTCTCAGCACTGTAATTCTAAGTTCTGGTTTAGCTGCAACGAGTAGTTACGAAACATTTGACGATCCTAACAGCGTGAGTACCGTTCTGCTGGAGAATAAGTCGTGCTGTTTACTTTGACAAGCGTTCAAGTTGTTATGCGTAGATACACTGCGTGACTGCCTTGTTTGCTGGGCAAGGCTTCCGCCTACAAATAAAATAGTTTGTTTAATAATAACCGCATACCGTACAGTGTGAATCACACTTTCGAGTGGTCGAACGACCAGCTGCAGACTGCGCGAGCGCCCGAGGCAGTACTAAATGCTGTGTTATAGATCTGTTTGTTCGTATGGTCGAAGTGGTCCAAGCATGCGGCACTTCCATGCGGAGTCTTATTGCGTCGTTATCGGCGTGTTCTGTTTTATTTTGGCGCAAAAGGAGGACATATGAACTCTTTTTTTTTTTCAGTCTTTTAAGTTCAGTCATTTACGACGCATTCACCCACGTTACGGAAATTGTGTCCTTACAAGTAGCTGTTGGATTCTCTTTATGCGATCCCCTTTGTATATTGTGCCTTACAGGGCAAAAAAGGCAATGCCGATCTAAGCACGATGCAATTGTGTGTATCCTGTTGGTTTGCCAACCGCAGTGCTCGCTGTATTGAGCAAAGCCTTCGGCCTCTTGCAGGAGGCTAGCGTAGACATAGTGATTTGAAGTCTACTAGACTTAAAATGCGTGAGAACGATGTGGGTGGCTGATGCAAATGTTTTACAACTCTTCGTCGAGTGAAAACCGATACATCCAACATAGTTCACAACACATACACACACCGCGGCTGATGATGCGCGTCGCATTTTTGCACAACCAAGAGAACTTTCCAGATACTGTGGCTACTGCTGCACCTAAAGGCTACACAGTGGTTGTTCGACGACCTCGTAAGAACTGACATCCCGTAAGTTGCACTCAAAACTAGCTAAAACACCTCCGAATCGTTCCGCAGCGCGCGACCGGCAACACTTTCAAGCCGCGCTGCGCCGGCTGGCACAAGCCAGAGAGGAGGAAAGGCTCGTCGCGCGCCCTTTCCTCCTCGCCCGATGAAAAGGCCTATAGGGTGTCTCATATTTTACATACATACAGTACAACATCCTTCTGGAACAGAGTGTACAATGAAGGTTAATTGCCGGTTTGTTGCGGCCTCTCACTGCATCTTGCGCCCCAGTGTTTGTGTGTCGCCGACTTGGCAAATAATCGAAGATAAAAAGATCGCGCAATTAGGCCATCGAGCAGATCGAGCAATCTGATACATGTATGTCGAAACCTCTTATCCCTAAGTTTATTCTTTGCATGAATCCATTACTAGCCACTGGCTAAGGATCCAGACATCACTTTCCGTGTAATGTGTAAATCAAATAAACAATGAAGGCTATTTTGAATTCTGAGAGAACTTAAATTTTCTTAGGCATGTTCCGTGAGAGCTCCCTCGCATGGCAAGTGTGTGTGTGTGGGGGGGGGGGGGGGGGGGGCAGAGATTGCTGTTCTGCGTTTGATGTTTTATCGACACGCGTGAGTTTGACACCCGATATCCGCTGCCACATTGCGTGATGTACAACACACAATGGTTCTGGCATGTCGGTGATTACGAGTATACATACATGTATATTCTGCGCGCCTTTTCCGATCAATTTGATGCAAGTCAGCACTGTGTGTTTGTCGGCTCGTGACTGTGTCGTGCTACTGCGCAGTATCACTAATTCATTACCAACGAGCTCTATAGTTATGTGTCCGCGCACGCGCTCACGTATAAACTAATGCGAGGAAGTAGGGCGATAAAGGGATTCAGTTAAGAGAGACAAAGGAAAGGAGAAATGCAGGCAGGGGTTAATTAACTGGAATGGAATTTACCCTGCACTGGGCTACGGGGGAGGTGGAAGGGAGGTTAGAAGTAGAGAGAGAGAGAGAGAGAGAGAGCAGACACACGATCACAGCACACAATCGCAGTTGTCAAAAATTAGTGTTAATACACGTTAGTGCTGGTTTAATTGTTGCGCATCAGAATTGTAACTTTGTGAACTTTATCCAGGAGGTAGGGCTTCACAATCACAATAAAGTAAAAGAGAAAACGAAGAAATGAATTGTAACAATGCCTTCGTCGCGTTTTGCTGCGATTCCCTATGAAGTCGGCATTCCAGAATAGTTCGTTCTCACAATTTGTCTGTTATGTAAGCGATCTAGAGCAGTCGCAAGCGATCATCTCTATAGTATATACATCACTGTACGATGACAGTCACACACAGCATGTTCAAGGATTTCCTCGCGGCCACAGTCATTCACACGCAGCGTTGTCGGTCACTTCAATATACGAAATGACAAAAGACTTCGCAAAGGATATGTGCTCCCATAGTTACTCCTAGCCGTATAGTCGACAAAGCATGGTAGCCTCGCGTCAGTAATAGTTCACATGGGATGCGCAGGCTGAGCGAGGAATCCAGGTCGTTCAGTCGGTTACCTTAAAGAACGTGATGGCAGTTTTCAGTAGCTGCATTTGATATGCGTATTCATTCACCTTTGGCAGCAGAGTCCCAGGAACCAATTCATCTATGCCAGCCGAGCATGGCTCAAACAAGCGATTCTGAACCCGGCGAAACCTTACTTCACCAGTGCACTTCGCTGGTGTTCTTCAAGAGGACGAACAGGGAAAAAAGAAAAAGAGAAATAAAAAGGGAAAGAAAGCACCGAAGGTCACTACTGTCACATAAATTACTGGAGATCGTTGTCTTGCAACGATGGACGCGTAACGCGTTCTAGATAAGGGTTCAACTGCGTCCTTCGGTGGCCGCTAATGGTCCGAGGAACGATGGGCCTGACCTGATAACGACGAACCTGCACAATGCTCTTGCGAGAAGCGGTCGCCGCGTGGATAGGAATGAGATTAAAGGGGAATCGTTAAAAGACGCCGCGATGTGGTTTAGACGATGGCGATTAAACGGTGAAACATTGCCTTTCCTCCAGATGGCTATACGATAGCAGAGGAAGAAAAGAAACACGCGGAATGAACATCCTCGCCGCTTTTAGTAAATGTGTAGCGCTGCTTTTTACCATACCGCTTGCTATGGATCACGAAACAAGTTTGCGTGCCTGTGTGCGCGTTTGTTTGTTTTTCTGTCTTGTATACCCCCGTTATCGTCTTTATTCAATCCGTTTACTTTGTACAAGATAGGCGGCGGTAATTGCAGGTATCTGCAATATATAACTGAGCGGTTTAGAAGATTGTAGACGGTCTACGGATTGTCTAAGTCGACGAGTTCAGGGGGATCTTATACGTGACACCGGCGCCATGTTGGAGCTAATCCGCAACATCGATAGCGCTGCTGCATGAGATAGCCGGATATAAGCCGACCGGATTGCAGTGCCTTTTTATGCCGTGACCTTGGGGTTCCTATTTTGCGGCCGTGACGATATGTTGTTGTAATTAAACTTTATATTCTGTATGTCACAACGTTGCGGGCAATGTATAATCTGACTTGCTTTTGCTGATCTTCAGATCTATGCCATCTGAAAATTTATCTACACTGTCCAATTTTTCTCCAGCTTTTCTTTTGTCTCTCTCTGACCTCGCACAGAGAAAAAGATGTGCCAACTTCGGCAGCAAAGCAGAGCAACACTCTGATTCTTCGCGTAGCTCATGTCATTTTCATAGTTCATGTCGCCTCTTTCCTTTGGGACCCGCCGTGGTAGCTTGGTGGTTATGGCGTTGCGCTGCTGAGATCGAGGTCGCGAGTTCGAACCCAGCCTCGGCGGCCGCATTCCGACAAGGCCGAAGTGAAAAAAAAAAAAAAAAAAACGCTCTTGTGTTTAGATGTATACGTTTACGCTAAAGAACAGCAGGTGGTCCAAATTAATCCGTAGTCCCCCACTACGCAGCGTGCCTCGTGATCAGATCGTGATTTTGGCACGTAAGACCTCAGAATTTAATTTCCTTCAATTATTTTTTTTTCGGTTTTGTGCAGAACATTGTAGTTTTTGTGAAGCCCAGTCCATACCGCTACAGGTTCTTCCAGTACAGATTCACTCTTGCAGCTTTGCCGGAAAGCATAGTTACTTATTGCATACAATAACTGTGCCAATGTAGTGGCATAACCATAAAGTGGAGGGTGGCGTCACACCTTGCCTGACGTCTGCATTTTAATGACGCCACTCGGCGATTCCTGCTGTGAGAAGTCGCTTGAGAAACGGCCTATTTCACTCCAGCTTTCCGAGAAGACGCTGGAACTGCCATATAGGTTAATTGTAGCTCAGACATCGGCCGGGGAGCGTTTACTCCAAGCGTACCACTTAAATTGAAGAATGGCAGGGGCGTTGCTTCCCGCTTTTTGTTTGGGGGGGGGGGGGGGGGGGGAGTGCAAGAACGCTCAAGGATGCAGGAGTTCACTGTGATATACCACGGACGAGATGCTATACTTGCTACTAGGCACGCATTCGCGTTGACACACACGCAAGCAAGTCGTCGGTACGGCCCGATTTAAACCGACGCTTGGCGGCGTGCAGAGCAACCTGGAAAGAACAAAAGAACCGTGGCCACACGCGACGCGTCATGCGCTGTCGCCCACAAACACAAGAGGACGAATTCGTAGGCGTGAACCGCTGCGCAAGCATAATGCAGCTGCGTGTGCGGAGCGCAGTCTGAATGCATGCGGAGACAATGCACGCGGAACATAACAGAAGCGGCGGCACGCTGTGTATAAAGGGAAAGCAGCGTAGCTCGATGTGCGTCGCGACTGAAGCGGACGCGTTGCTGCAAGCCAAAGAATGCGCACGGCCTTCCGTGCGGAGTCAGTGTGCGCGGCCTCGGTAGCTTATGGCGCCGCTGGTGCCATTGCCTCCGGGGGGAGTCATTAAGAGGGCCGCCCTTTGTGTGTGTGTATGGGGGGGGGGGGGGGGGTGGTTAGTCTTGCCATCCCACCACGGGTATTTCTCGGGACGCACCTTTGCTTGGGCGTAGCATACATGTCGTGAAAGACCCCGTCTCACTTGGGACATCCCGCTTCGGAATGCAAAAGCGTGCAAGGAAGGGGGATAGTGAGGATGACCACGTCTTTAAAGGGCCCCTCACCAGGCCACATAGCAAATTTTGGTTATTCGCTGGAAGCTGCTACGTGCCCTCTAAGGAGTGTTCTACCGCACGAATTTTTCAAATTAGTTCGTTAATAGTAGACATAGAAATATTTCAAGTACCGCGAAACCATCATTTCAGGAGGCGAGCGTCACCGCCAACGTAGACACTCTCTCCACCTATCCCGTCAAGCCTCTGCCAGCGAAATTCCTTCCCTGCGTTCTCCCATACCGGAGCCAAAGGATCGCGTGACGCACACGTCACGGGCCCAGCCTTTTTCTTAGTGGCGCAACTTTCCGTGACGGTCTCGCGCGCAAGCTCTTGCGTTGGTCTCGCTTCGCGCAGCGGACGATTTTGCGCGCTCGGCACGAGAACACCTGATTAGCGGCATAAGCCAGTCATGAGCACTGAGGCATACGCGTAAGGATGAAAGAGCATGATCGCAGCGCTGGAACACGGTAGAAGATGACATACTCTCTGCATGCAAGCGTGAGAACAAGTACACGAAACGGAAGTACAGTCATCATTATGAAAGGGAATTAACCCCCCCCCCCTTTTTTTTTTTTTCAAGCGCCCTTAAGGGCTAAACAGACATGCCCTCCATAAGAAGTGTTCAGTGATACTACAAGTTCAAAAGGAAAGCTTATGGCTATGTATCAAGTTCCTAGATTTGAACCGACAGACCAGGAGTTCATCATCATCAGCCTATATTTTATGTCCACTGCAGGAATTAAGGCCTCTCCCTGCGATCTCCAATTACCCCTGTCTTGCGCTAGCGTATTCCAACTTGCGCCTGCAAATTTCCTAACTTCATCACCCCATCTGGTTTTCTGTCGACCTTGACTGCGCTTACCTTCTCTTGGTATCCATTCTGTAACCCTAATGGTCCATCGGCTATCCATCCTACGCATTACATGGCCTGCCCAGCTCCATTTCTTCCGCTTAATGTCAACTAGAATATCGGCTATCCCCGTTTGTTCTCTGATCCACACGGCTCTCTTCTTGTCTCTTAACGTTAGTCCTAAGATTTTTCGTTCCATTGCTCTTTGTGCGGTCCTTAACTTGTTCTCGAGCTTCTTTGTATGTATAAAATGGACCAGGAGTTATTGACTTTTAAAAAATTCGCTGTTCCCTTTAATATTGATCTTGACTGGACTCACGTGCTATATACGGTACGAAGTACAAAACACGCAAATATTCGGTTCGCGTGTTTTATTATTTCTCTAAACTTTAATAGGTCTATTTAAGCAACAGATTAAACAAATAACTGATGTTGCCTTGAATAATTCTCGAAGTCACGTGTCGCTGAGTCACCTCACAGCACTAACGTGAACGTAGGCGCACTTGTACGAATACGTCGACTCTCCGGCTGGGAGCGCGGCGTCCGCGTGTAGAATAAAGCTTAGTGGAGAAGAGCTTTGGTTTGAAATTTAAGCTCTTTTCGCGGCGCGTATAGGGATGTAATAATACTCAGCAGACACGATCGTTAGCGCACTTTGTATGCACTGTGCTCGTCAGCTCTGGTGATAGCCAGACCTGGTGAGGGGCCTTTTAACGATGTGTTGCGATGTGCAAATAATTTGAAATGTGCAGCAAAACTAAGCGGAAAGAAGAAGGGAAAGAAAGAGCGAAAGCTAGAAGGGCAGAAATTGGCGCTCTTTCTCTCTTTTATTCTTTACACTCAGTTTTGCTGCGCCAGAACCACATTTCAAGCATCACGCAACTGTAGCCCAACATCACATTCTGCTGCAAATAATTTATTCGCGCGAACAGATTGTGTCCGCGGTGTGCATTTCATTTGCTGCGCTCGCGATTCTTAAATGTTTTAGGTCCAAAGCTTATACTCGTGCTATGACGTGTGGCACGCAGTGGAGGAACTTTTGGCCATTTTAAGGCACTCTAGTGTGCGGTCTCGAGGCACGAGCGTTTTCGTATTCCACCCTCGTCGTATACATACACGGCCGGGTGTATACAGAACCTGCCACCGTTTTGCTTGTAGGAGCTGAACGCCGTGTAACACCGACTCAGCCATTGCGGTGCGCTTGTCCGCTACATCTTACTCACGAAGCGCCTTGTGGGACCAGTCGAATACAATCTTATCGATACCTCCGTCAGTAGGAAAAGTTCCGGCTTCCGCGAAGCCCGCAATGCCTGCGGGACGTTCTTCTCGCTGTATATGTATATCCCGTGAAGGGCCGCCCGAGTAAGCACTGTTCGTGCGGAGCTCTTCAATGCCCATCGTACACAGAGTTCGTGCAGCACGCGCGTGGCGCTTATTCGCAGCCGGCTTGCAAGGTGTGCGTGCGTGATGGTACCCGCCCTGCCGGCTGCGTATAGCCGCCCGCGATCTTGCGCCGCCACGCCTGGCCACGCTTCGCATCCAACGCGCGCGGTGCCACCTAGTTTGTACGTACGTACGTGCACTGTCTTTGCCGAATGCAACCCCCCCTCTTCGCCCTTCCGTTTAGGCCTGTGCGCTTCTCCGCCCGACCACTTCTCCGCTTTATACTTATCGCGCATCGCGCGTGCTTCCCCTGCAGGCGCCATGGCTGGTGCCACAAATCACCGCGCCCCTTCTGTACCCCGGCATCGCGTGTTTTTCGAGTCTGCCAACAGCCTACATGCAATCCTGCGTGCACTACGGGGTCTGCGGGGCATGTGCACTGCTGTTCCGTTGCACTGTGCCTGGTTCCATGCGTTCAGGAGGAGGCGGAGCACGCGCTTTTCTCGCTCAAAGGACGCCTCGCACGCACGCACGCACACGGGCGCGCTCGTGCGAGACCAGCAGTTCGTGTAACGATTGCCGTATGTCAGGAGATTACGCCGAACGAGGGCGTCTATAATGCGGATGCGGGGGCAGCCCCCGAGGAGCTGCAGGAAGGCACCGCCCGCTGCGCAGAAGCTGCGCACCTGCGAAGGAATTGCCAGATTGCTCTGCCTGTCGCCATAAAGTATGTACCATTGCTGCTGTGCTCGACCATGAGCGCGAAGTTGAGAAAGAAAGCGAGCTCCATTCTCTCGCAGCATGCGGTATATACATTGCTGTGATAGAAAACTGGAAAGTTCGTTGTGGAGAGAGCTAGGTCCGCTTTGCAACCCCGCAACAAACCACGTTGGCGTGTGTATATATATATATATATATATATATATATATATATATATATATATATATATATATATATAGTATATAGAGCCGCCGCTATTGCGTTTCGTAGAAGCGTGCTTCTTCTGGAGCATCTGCATCGTTCGTCTTTGTTTTTCTTGGACGTTTCCACGGGAGCGTCTGCCGTTACAGCGCTCCACGTCAAATCGCTCAAAGCATATAGCGAAGCACGCACAGAGAGAATATACTTCTGTTGCAAAGTGTCTTGGTGCGCCGTAAGTAACCAGAGCACGGTTCCAAATCACGAATCTAAGCACGTCCTCCCGAGATCTCGCGGAGTTGGAGCACCGTATGGCGCTTGTCGGCGCACCAGTGTCATGGTATGCTTGCGCGAGTATATTGCGCCTCCTGCTTTGTCGCAGTGCACTTCATGCACTCGGAATGCGTTCCTAGGGTTACGGAAACCGTTTGCCTGCAATGTCCACGCTGTTTACCGCCTAAACGGGACTGGATTGCGTTCAGTGTTTTCGCAACGCAAAGATGTCCCTGCATATAAAACGCTCTCTAGCGATGACTGTATGGGCGTGCGCATCGTGCACTGCGAAATAGATCCTGCGGAAACGCGTTCCACCTGGTTGCCGGTCGCTTGCCGTTTCAGCTCCCACGACCGCGTTCCATTCACTCTCGGTCAGCATAGCGGCATATATTCGTCGCGACTCAGGCGTGGTGAATTCAAACCGAGCCAAGCGTCACGGATCAAGCGCTGCGCCGAGGCGTTCTCCTCGGAAGGCACTCCTGACTGCATGCGTTCCCGATGGGTGCACAGTGACATGCAGAATAGCATTTACGTGAATGCACGTCATCTGCGATGTGACCCCCGCCACTGTACCCATGAAATAGCGGCCATGGCACTATATTCAAAGGCAAGAGAGAGTTTCAGGAATAGGGGACCCTAAGTTATAAATATATGGGACGCTATATATCGACCAGACTTACTATAAAGAGCGCGAAATGCGTATAAAGGAGTTTGGGCTTTTGGGTACGCAACGGTCGCTTGGGGACGCTTACTTCTAAAATTCCCTGAAGATTCTATGTCTCACGCGTCGCATGCAGCTTACATATCAACGCATGCATTGCTGCAATTTCTGAAATCAATGGGCGGCCCTGCGCACGCCTCTCTCCCTCTTCGTCGTTAGTTTCCATAACACGATACCCTTTTTCCCTGTGTAGGGTAGCAAACCGGACGTGCGTCTCGTTATCTCCCCGCGTCTCTCTCTCTCTCTCTCTCTCTCTCTCTCTCTCTCCGATATCCTTTATATATAGATTACGCCGAGAAACACGCACGGGGATCGCTATAGATCTGTCGAAAAGCTGCACTGCGAGTCGCTCGAGCAGACCGGCGGTGGGCCGCCGTCGAGACTGTCGTCACGCGGTGCAAGACCTGCGCCGTGCGTGCGAAAAGTGTACGCAGTGAGATTACGGCATTCGTTCGCACACTCGGTCCTTTTTTTCGCTGGCGGCTGCTCCTCCCCGCGTCATCGGTACAGGCGTCACGCAGATGGCGATTTCGCGAAGTTATCTCTCTCTCTCTCTCTCTCTCTCTCTCTCTCTCTCTCTCATGATTTTCTTTCTTTTCTTTCTTTTTTTTTTTTTTTTTTGGGGGGGGGGGGGTAAGTCGGGGGCCCGGCCGCGTGCCTGCAGGGCTGGTCGCGGACCGGTCCGCTTAACAGGGTCTGTGGTACGTTGTTGTTGGCACACGTTTTTGCGACCACGAAATTCCCATTGTCTAAGCGCAACGTCGCCCCGATGCGATCTCTATACGCCGCTCGTGCTTTTGAGGTATACAGGAGAGCTTGCACGAAGTGTCTTACCTGTGTGTGGTCAGACATTAGGGCCTGCATAGTGCCGGTGCTGTGGTGAGTATATGTTTACTCCTTGTTCCATACATAGCCCAGCTGAACCAGGATACGTTTTCTGCGACGATCACTTCGGCGATACGATCGCCTTCGCGTGACGTAGTGCTCAACCAGCCAATCAGCGCGCGCCTGACGGCGATACTATCGCCGAAAGTGATCGTCGCAGAATGCGTCCCCAGGGTGACACAACTGGCAGATGTGCTATCGAGTCAGAGTTGCCGTGGTTGTATGTATACACGTTGCGTTAATAACGCACTTGTCCAACGCCAAACGCATGTGCACACTTGTTTTGCTGTTGGAAGGATGTGTATTGGCGGTGGCGCCATGCGTTTGTCAATGCAGGCATATCCGTGCCGAATCTTGCGGAAAAAAAGTTGCGTACTATCCATGATTCTCGTGGTTGCTGAATAAGTGCAGCGTCTCCTCGTGTAATCTAGTATAGTGTATAGAAAACTCAACTTAAATAGCATTCAGTGCTCCCATCTCCTGCGCCAAATGCGCCAGATTGCGCCGGCGATACGAGATTTCCTGCGCCATCCTGATAAAAATACACGATTTTGCGCCGAAGTGCGCCAAAATTAGCGCCTGCGCATTACGTGTGTGGCCGCAGTGGTCCGCAGACGTGCGTAGCGCGCATGACTAAAGCGGCTTCATAAATCGAACGGCGCCGCAAATCTCGGGCTCGATGGCAAGTACAAATAATTGGAAGCCGGAAATATCCAAATTCGCCAGAAAATAACTGAATTTGTTCCACCAGTGGCTAAAAAAGACATTATTCTTGGTTTACCACTTTCGGGGATACGTTCACTTTCGCGGGATTTCGCGTGACTAGCGTCAGTGTCGGCATACTTGGTAGTGTGCCAGGAATGCTATCGTCCGTCGACGTGTCCAGTGCTATAGTCGCGCGAAATGTCGCAAAAGTCAAAGTATCCCGGAAAGGGATCGTCCAAAAATAAAGCTGAAGTTTGTCAACGCGGTCCTGCGCGCACGTACGCTTGCCCTACGATCTGGTCAGTCCGTATCTCTGCCATTGTTATGCTGTCGCCACAAGTAGACGAAAGTACAATTAATGCATGCACCGAATCTTCAACCTTTGGCAACAGGACCGCGATTTCGTAGCGATGCATTTTTCGCTGCCGCTCCTTGCGCTTCGTCAGTGGTATAAGAGCGGCGCTCCGCCTGCGTTATATGGTATCAGCCGGCAGAGAACGGTGGATGATAAGGGCGGCATATGGAATCGAGCGGAATGCATCGCTACAAAATCGCCGCGCAGGAATCGACCGCGCTATCATAGCCGAATGACGACTTTTTTTTTTTTTTTTTTTGAGACAGTCACTGTCCTCGTCGGCGGAGACATCGAGGGTGTAGTTGGCGCCGCTTAAACAACTTAAAAGTCGCCGCGACCGTGTAGCGAGTTAACACGTCAATGAATAAACGGTGGATGCGTGGAGCCAACCCGAATGCACTCCCGAATGGCTTGCCGGAGTTCGCTTGCCCGACGGTTTGGGCGCGGTCGGTGCTGGATTAACTAGGCTTCGCTAGTTTCGGTTTCCAGGAGGTGTCGGCAACATGGCCGACCACCATGCTGCGGCTATTCCAGCGACGTATCAACGCCAAAATATTCCTATTTCCTCTCAACTCGGCGGTCAAATTAGCACGCAGTCGTGCAGGCAGAGTTCGAATTATATAGAATGGCGTACCTTAAGGTGTCCGAAATTTCAGTCGTACTTTAAATTTATGGGCCAGTGATGGTGCCTCAAAGTAGTCCGAATAATCGAGCGTGATTGAATTGCTGGTGATGAAATAATCGGTCGATGCCAGTTGCGAATCGGCCAATTACTGAACAGAAGCTTCAGCTTTACGAGGAACAACAGGCCGTTGAAAAGTACCTGGTGTCGTTTGAAGCAATGACTGAGCGATAAGAGGGGCTCAAGGCTGGCCTGGCTCAGAAAATCATTGATGACATTGTCTTGCCAGGTGTTTCTGACTGATGCTAGAGCCTTGCTGAAAGCATAAAGTGTCAGCTGTCAATGAAAAAAAAAAAATCATACGATGTAAAAGGCAACAACTGAGCAGCTTCACTAAACTTGAAATAAACTAATTACAGCACACTGTGTGAACAGGTTTGTTGTGTTCATTTAAATTAAAGGGAAACTCATGTATTTAAAGGCAGAGCAACATTGTTTTACAGCAAGCAAATACTTTCTAAAATAACGCTTGTCAATTTTAAGTGTTTGAAATAGCTTAGGGCGTGTCAAGTATCTGGCATTTATTAGCTCCAAAGTGCTCCGAAATCGGTATCTGGATGCTCCAAACTGCTCCAAAATTAAAATTTTGCTGCTCCAAAAATTGCTCCAAATCTCAGTTCGTGAGTGGCAGCACTGAGAATTTCCTGCCTGGATATAACGCAATCGCTGCGGGCTTCGTGCTTGAGATGCATAGAGACGAGAATAACAAGGAGTAATAAGTCTACGGAGCAACGTACTAGGAAATAAATACCTGGGCTAAATCCGACGTCCGTATACCTAAGACGCGTACAGACTTGAGGCGTCACATTTGTTCAACAAACGAGGTAGGTTATTTTCCAACAGCTGCAGGTCGTACGTTATAAGTGTGTGTGTGTGTGTGTGTGTGTGTGTGTGTGTGTGTGTGTGTGTGTGTGTGTGTGTGTGTGTGTGTGTGTGGTGTGTGTGTGTGTGTGTGTGTGTGTGTGTGTGTGTGTGTGTGTGTGTGCGTGCGCGTGCGTGCGTGTGTGTGTGTGTGTGTGTGTGTGTGTGTGTGTGTGTGTGTGTGCATCCGAAAAGGCGGAAAGCTGTCCACACTCTCGTTAGTGCGTCACGTTCACGATTGATGTAATACAGTCAAAGTGGAGTTCAAAGACGACTACGGCTGAACAGGCGAATAAGCTCAGTGAAGCTATAGTGCGGAATGATACCACTGACGTGCCGCTGCCGCGCTTCGCGCCAGTTGGGTATAAGCTGTAAATAGTTGTATTTAGCACATTACCGCGTCATCTTAGACGTTATGCACGTAATGGTTAGAAAATGCATCTGTCAACAGCCTAGCGTGGCCTAAACGCTGGGCTTCTTTCTATACTTTCATCAGTCCATGGCTGGGCACATGGACGAAGACACTGAAGATCTAGCACCGTCTACAGTAGCTTTGGAACATTTAAATTTCGTATGATAACAGTGGCAGCTAATTTGAAAAAAAAAAAAAAAAGTTCGGAGAGTTCCCTCCCGACATCAAAAGCAAAAAGTAGCGATACCGGGCTAGTTCATAATCCATGTTGACGTGCACAGCGCACCTGAAGACAAATGACGGAAAAGAACGACGTTCCAGCTGAACTTTATAAAGCATTACTTTCTTACCTAGAATGCATAGTAAGTGGAGCGCCGTTTCAACTTACGTTGTTGCGTCTCAAAGATTTGAGATGCAGTTTAGTTTTGGCATCGTGCATCGGCAGTTGGTAGGTTGCGATCACGTGTGCTAGGGTGTTACATATGCGTGTTCACGATAATAAAGTTCACCTGTTGGAAGCCGGAGCTTGTATCCGTCGTTTCTTTCCGTCCTTTGTCCTCAGTTCCGCTGTGCACATCATCAGAAGCAACACCGACGTTGGAAGCCTCTCGTGTTTCGCATTTCGTGCTACCGGGTGCATCCTGCCGCCAATGCGGTTGCCGTCATGCATGCGCGGTCTGAGTAAAGACAACGTACGGTTCCTCGCTGTCAAAACGGAAGAGACGGCGACAGAAGCGCGCTTGCCCACGAGTGTTCTGCTGCACGACGCCCATGTAGCGTGGTTCCCGTCTTCGCATTGCACGTGGTCCCCATTAAAAGACGATGTATCACCCTTGGCGAGGCCGGCGTGCTGAGGCCCGAGAAGGGAGACTCCCATTAGAAAGCGATTAGTAAGAAGCCTTCCGCTGCCGATAAGAAGGAGGAGGGGGGGGGGGGGGGTATATTGTAGCGGAGGGTCCGCCGCCGTTTGCAGCCACCCGCCTTTCCACTTCACTTGTTCGCTACTTGTATGTTGCGTGTGTACCGTTCCATTGACAACACACGCTTTTCAGGTGTGCAGACACGCGGGGAAGACCGCGAAGAGGCCTGCATGTAACAACGAGCGCGCGCGCGCCTCCTGAGACAGTCGCCTCTGCGTGGTATATCAGCTGTGTGTGTCTTTGGACCTAGAACTGCTATACCGTGTGGGCGTGCATCTTTTCCCGCGTGAAGCTTTTTCTCATTATTATCGTTGTCGTTGCAAGCAGAGCGCCTCGTCCGTCGCTTGACGACGGCAACCGGCGTCATGGTGCAATGCCTCTGGACGGGACAGTTTCCCTGCCGACGAGGGTGGTCGAGGCCGACAAGGGCGGTCGAGAAGAGGAGCGATCGTTTCGTTTAGCTTCTGCCTGGTGCTGTGCAACGCCTTAGCTAACGCGAGGGCGACGGGGAGTAAGAGATATTCCCGGTCTGAGACTCGCTGGAGAGATTTGACGGTCGCACATCGGCAGAAGAAAGCGAGAGATTACGCTCACTTAGGTACAGCTGGGTGCAGCAAAGAATGCATCGCACACTGCGAGAGAGAGAGAGAGAGAGAGAGAGATTGTGACCGGCCTAACCGGTGCGTTGAGGGAACAAACACGAGCGCTGTGTTTGTTCACTGTGTTACGCCCTTGTATCGAAGTACGCAGCCATATTACATCCATGATTAACCAACTAGCCCACCAGTATGTCTTGAGCTATAGTGAGCAATGAGAGACGCGTAAAGTCTACACGCTTCTGTTACGGATTCAAGCAAACTCAGTCGCGGCGGTGCCACGTCACACATCTCGACTTCCATTCAAGCCTTGAAAGTGTTAAATTCTGGGGTTTTAAGTGCAAATCCACGATCATATTATTAGGCACGCCGTAGTGGGGAACTCCAGATTAATTTTAACCACCCTTGGTTCTTTACCTTGCACCTAAATCTAAGTGCACGACCGTTCTTGCATTTCGCCCCCATTGAAATACGGCCGCTGCGGCAGGGAACAAACCCGCGACCTTGTGCTCAAATGCGCAATGCCATAGCCACTATAAGCTACCGCGGCGGGTCTTAAAAGTGTTGTAGCTAGAGTAAAGGGAGTCACTAATTGAGACTGGTTACCCTGTTTCAACAGTTGACTCTTCTTGTAATATGTTGACTCTTCGACGGAATAAGGTTGCTCATTAGCGGAGAACACGAACGGCAAAGTTCCTGTCTCGCAGCTTCGCGAGACAGTGCTCAGCAATGGAACGTCGTCGCTTATTAACCGACCCAACGTGTTGGCGGCAGATACGCGGAACATCCTATCACGTTTGCGGGCTACTTGTGTATAGCCCACTTTACACGGTCGTGACAAAGTCAGGGAGGGTTGGCTTGTCAGTTCGAAATTTGGTCGGGCCGATCGGAAGCGTTTGAACCCGGCTTCAAGGTGTGGGTTGATTCGTTCGACCCGATTGAAGAAATGTGGTAGCGCCGGTCTGAGTCTGGATCCAGACTCATGACTCGGCCTGCTCGAACGGTGTTCACACAAACGAAGAGTATGGTATAAGGACACGTTCTCTTAACCGAGATTAGGACATTAATAGGGTTTTCGTGGAAGTTTCACACCGCGACCAATGCTTCAACATACTCACTGGACCGACTCAAAGATCGGGACTTCCGAAGAGCAGGGGCTGGCGTAATGGTGTTCCCGACGGCGTCACGTGTGGACAGAGTGGGCGTCAGAAAAATATCGCAAAGTAGGTGACAGGCGCAGAATAAGAAAGGAGGGACGTGGCTTATTGTGTGATATGCGACATGAAAGAAAGAAAAAAAAAATGCGGCGGAGAGGAATGAGTAGGCGTCACAAAGGCGGAACTATCGTGACTGTGATCACATAGATACACTGCGACCCTTATAGCGTCGGGCAGGTCTATATCACGCGGTTGGCCAACGCGCTCTTCTGCCGCTCTCCTCCAGGGTTTTCAAGGAGCGCTATGCAGCAACCTCTCATACCGTTCTGACACGTTAAAAGCATACCGGGTGAGGATCGGTGCGTGGATTCGACTTGCAAGCATATCATCCTAAAACCCCTTCTACAGTACATTGCACATTGCCTTCAACTTTTTTTTTTTTTGTAAATTCACTCGAAAGTGATTACACAAAATATCCATTCTGGGTATGAAGTACTGTGCATGTGTAACTGCATATAAGTGGTTTACTCATATTCTTGTCATCCATTTTCGAGAAATTTGACATTCAATCGATCTAGACCTTTGTGTCGTCCCAGACGGCCGAAAGCAGCTTTGAGGTGTGTTTAGAAATCAGTGAGATTGTGTGGAAATACCGGTCGCGGCAGCAACATGGCAATGTACTACACGTATTTCCATCTTTATCTCTGCGTGTAGGCAATGAAATGTAGTTTTTACCGTATCAAACGCGAGGAGATGGACACATGGAGATGTAGATGGAGACGCAGCTTTTGGCATGTAACCGTGGTATATAAATTTCAAAAAAGTTTTTTCAAGTTCGTAACATAACAGTAGACAATAAAAACCACATTGAATAGCGATTATGTTCATTATGTTCCATAGCTGAGTTCGGGTCTCGGGAGGATATACTACAGTTTTCTCTCTTTCTCCCTCTCGAGAGCTGCTGATGTTTCTCAAGTGGCGAAAGAATGGATCTCGAGATTTGCGCGCACTTTCGCACGTACCGGCCGGCATACATGCTCGCGCGTGGCTTCTTCCCTCCCATTGCTCGGCGCTCAGCAGGAGGAGGACTACGTGAGGCAAGGTCCGTGCGCAGGCGCGATACGCGGGTGACAACAGCAGAGCAGCAGCTGCCATCGCGGTCTCTGTGCGGGGCTGTCCCAGACGGTGCGTCGTCGTCGGGGACGGTCTGCGCTTATCTAATCGCACGCGCCATGGGATTAGGCCACTTTTGCCCCGACGCGAAACTCTACTGCGTGCCGCAGACGGAAGAGAAGGACGGGAATGGGAAGTGCGACAGCGCGACCGTCTGAAAGTGTCGCATGGGCGAGGGAAGGTACGCGAGGGAGGGTCGACGGCAAAGCCGGCGCTTTCCCCTCTTGAGCCGCCGTATCGACGTATTTTGCTAGGAGCTGTCGTCGCCCGTTATGCGCAAAAAGAGGGGGTGAAGGGTGAGGGGGGTACTTCGCATAAATGTATGCGATAAGCCGCGGCAGAGCGAGCCTCGCTCGTGAACGTGATCGAGCGCACGCTTTCGAAAGCAAACGTCGACAGTTTTTTTTCTCGGGGGGGGGGGGGGGGCAGAGAGAAGACAGAGCCGAGAACGTTTTGTTACCTCACACTAACGTTGCGTGCGAGCGGCCAGTATAGAAAGGCACTGTCACAGTGGAAGAAACGCTAAAAGGGCGTGAGCAAGCCGCCCGGTGTAAGTCGGTCGGTGTCTGCTCGTGACAGAAAGAGGCATGGAAGGCGCCGCAGCCATACTGCAGCCTCTGGCGCCGGCGTATACACGCCTGTTTACTCGAACGCTATAGGGTGAAATTCGATTGTGAAATCCATCAGGGAAGTGACGACGAGCGCTCTGAATTAAGCAGGGGCAGTATTCTCGATCGATCGATCACTTTCTAGGATATCACTTCAAGCGCGCGCTGATCGTCTAAGACAGGGCAAAACATTTTTTTTTTTTTTCGTTTTTGCTTCTCATTTCTCTGTGGGGTAAAGCGCGTGCGACGGAAGGAGTGACACGCCACGCGTTCGGTTAGCAAAACGCCAAAGCCACCGAGCCACCTAGGCAGTCGTCTGGGAGGGGGTGTTGCATGATACCGGGTGCTAGACCCTACGGGAGCCAAAACTGGTACCCTACGGGTACCAGTTTTGAGAAGCGCTGCGCCTAGCGGTTGTTTTTTCGCTTGCTCCCACGTAGTTTGGCCGGACTGGCGGCTCAGGCTAGCGAGGCGGAAAAGCGCAACTCTGCAGTAGCAGCAGCAGGCTGCCTGAGCGCACATGCATATAAACTATCGGCGGGGACTTAGCGGGGGCTTAGCTCAAAGTGGCTTCGCGGAATCATCCTTCATATACGCCAAGGGGAGGACATTATCTTCCTTGTGCGTGGAAAGCGCGTGACCCTGACCTTCGCTCATCCCACGCATCTCTATAAGGCGGGGGAAAAAAAAAAAGGAAAAAAAAAATCACCCGTTTTTCATACACTGCCCGTTCGGCGTACATCCCCAATAAATAATTATACGAAATCTATGAACACACACGTGCATCGCATCGCTTCTTACTCTCAGTGCCCCACGAACGCCTTTTCGTATAGCTCTTCGTTTTCAGGGTGAGAAGGGGAAAAAAAAAAGAAGAGGAAGAGAGGAAATGTCCTTCTTTCTAAAGGTGGACGCAGAAACAGCGGCGCCATACATATGCGGAGCGACAGCGTAGTCCATTTTTGAAAAAGCTTTGCTCGCGGCTTGCCGCTATACACTATACTCATGTTGTCGATAACGTCCGCTTACCTCCCCACCAAACGCTTCACTTGGCTGCTTGTCCTCCTTAAGAAGGGCACTGGCGGTGTCTCGAAAGGGGGTCGGTGACTCGGCTCCTCCGCGCTGCTGGCGGTGTCCGCTTTGGTCTTTTTTTACACTACGCAGCACGATCCGAGAAGGCGAGGAGCACCGCTCTGCAGCGCATGTAATGTCGAATTTTTAGCGCGCACTGTCTGAGCTCCTGCGTCGATCCTATACGTGATCGCGCTTGTCAGCCCAGTCGCGATAATGCAGGTTTATTATTATTTTGTTTCTTTTTAGGGTATGTCCAAACGTCTAACTTCTTGCCTTCGTGGAAATACACTAGGCTCCAGCGAGAAAAAAAAGAAGAAGAAAGAAAGAAAATGGCCATACCCCTTATCTGCGCCTCCCGTACCTTTTTCTGTACCCTTCACTTGCAGCATATACATGAAATGACATCGTTCTTTCTACCTTTAGGCTTTTGAACATCATCCATTCGTTTGCTTATTTCGTCTTGTATGTGCGTGTTATTCGTGCTGGTGATAACGTGGCGCTGCGAGCAGTGTAGCGACGCCTGTCGCAAAACCGGAAAGCCTGGCGCCGCGAGCCGCGGCGAAATACTTTCCTGCGCGCCGCCCGCCAGACTTTTGAACAGCTACGGATGAGCTGGGTTTATTTTGACGTTGACATTTTTTTTTTTTTTTTTCCCTCGGGGAGTCCACATTACACGAGAGAACGATGGCCTTATAAAGCGCAAAAGTTGCAGTGCACAAACGCGCACAGCAGGAAGCATTGATTCCGAGCGCTATATATCGAGCGAACGCCTGTCTTCTTGTTCTCTCTCTCTCTCTCTCTCTCTCTTCGATCGCACGCGCGCGGGTACTTATTATACTCTTCGCGGCTCGTAGAGCACGGTCGCTGTGGAAGGAAAAAAAAAAAAAAAGAGTCAGTTTCGCCCGAAGTGCGAAAGAGCGATTGGGATCGCTTGCCCATCTCCGCGCAGCTGCGGATACAACTATTCCGCTTATTTCAATGTTTGACTTCGTGAAGCAGCGGACTCGTGCAAAGACTACGTACACTAATGACTCCGTGGTCACTATGCATGTATACGCATAGCTTGTGCGACGCGGACTGATAGTGCATGCGGGCGGTCCTCCCGCTTGGAAAAGTGCCGATGTGGTGCAGGTCTTGCGCTTCTGCGTTCGCATCTAGCGCCTTTCGTTGCTGGCGTAATTGCCCAGCCTGCGCTGCGATTGTATTGCGAGTGCCCTTTTTGTCAGATTCGCGGCTGTCGTGTACCATAGGAAAAATGGTGAACACCGGGTCGTTGCAAACGCTCCGACAGCAAAAAAGAAACAATGTTGGTGCGTAAGCTGGTGAGACGGAAAAAATATCGGGGGCCCCGATATTGCGAAGTAGTGATCAGAAACTACTTTGAATTAGAGTTCAAGCGCCTTTTCCGCCTATCTCGGGACGAGTTCGATGGTTCGAGGACGCGTTCGCCGTCGTTGTCGATTAACGGCTGTTTCTGTCATGCGCCGCTCGGCAGCACGGTCGTAATTATTGTGCGTCGTTTGCTGCTTAGTCGCAGCGCGCGCCATCGACACTGACAATCTCAGCGGTAGCGAAAGTTCAGGAACTGAGCCAGAATAACCTTACCTGAACTTTTTGAAACGAACGGCGCCGCGTGCAGAGGTTGCCGTGCTTGCACCGCGGAAAGAAACGGTGAAGTGCAGTGCTGCTTGAACTGAAGTGCAGGCCACGGTGGTGCAGGCGAATCGAACGGACACATAGGTGGTTTGCATCGACATCATCGTGGCCGCCATCTAGGGGTACTAGCATGTCGAGAAGGTGCGTAAACGAGAAACGTGACGTCACGACAGGCGCGTACGTCTTTCGCCGAGCGACACATCAATAAGTGATAATCCGGTGAAAAACGGTCACCGCCAAAAAACAATACAACGTACGCGTGGTAACACGGTTCACAGACGTCATCATCAGCACTGCTTCAGTTCAAGCAGTGCTGCTTGAACTGAAGTGCAGGCCACGGTGGTGCAGGCGAATCGAACGGACACATAGGTGGTTTGCATCGACATCATCGTGGCCGCCATCTTGGGGTACTAGCATGTCGAGAAGGTGCGTAAACGAGAAACGTGACGTCACGACAGGCGCGTACGTCTTTCGCCGAGCGACACATCAATAAGTGATAATCCGGTGAAAAACGGTCACCGCCAAAAAGCAAAACAACGTACGCGTGGTAACACGGTTCACAGACGTCATCATGGCCGCCATGATCGCTAGCATGATAAGCTCCAACCGTTCGCATGTGATGTCACTTGACAAACATAGTGGTGGTTGCGCGCCAAAACGTTGGAAGTTCGCGAGGCGCGCACTGGCGCAATTTCTCGCGTGTCCGAGGATGCTTACGGGGTTGAGCGGCTGACGCAAGTGACGTTACAGTGTATAATGCTGTTGTGGACATTTCCCCACATTTTCTTTCTTTTTCTTTTTTTCCCCCCTCGGAAACGCGCGCCTTCTCCCGTCTGATAAGGCGAGTTTCGTGCGCACGCGAGGTGGTAAAACTGGCCGAGAACGTCTTGTTACCCAACACTAACGTTGCGTGTGAGCGGCCAGTATATAATGGCACTGTCATAGTGAAAGAAACGCTAAGCGACAGAAACAGTAGAAAATGGAAGGGGGAAAAAATGGGAGGGTGGGTGGGGCATACAATGAAAAACTGCTCTCAACAGAGAGCCCCCATAAGTCGGTTAAGTGGTGTGTAATCTGGATCGTGGCCTCAGTATAGAGAGGCGCAAATATATCGTTGGCATTGCGTGATAAACAGGGCGCGTTCGAAGTACACGGAGCCGAACAAATGGGCGTCCAGTGATGTTCCTTATCTGTACACCGCGCAGTTCGCGTCGCGGCTACTTGCAGAGCGCGTTGCTTCGAGCCTCTGTGAAGGTTTTTCGCGTGGCCGTTCTTCTGACGTCCAGAACAGACGGACAAACTAGGTGAGCAGCATTGTCTTCTTATCTGCGTTTGCGAGTGGAAAAAAAACGTAAAAAAAAAAAAAAACGGATAGCCTTCATTTCTTTAAGTCCTACGGTGGGTTTCTATGGTCCTTATAAAAAATGCGGCGACCGCACTTCCGAAGTCCGCAGACTCCTGACTTCTATCTCTCAGTGCCATCTGCGGACGTAGGTGTCTTATCATATCCCCCCCCCTAAGGGTCTCTTTGCCTTCTCTCTCTTTTACTCACTCTGAACTTAAATACAGAATCCGAGTCACGCAACCTGGATGGCGGCGTTTATATACGTTATCAGCAAGGTTGATAATCGTTGCCATCGCAGCGCTTGCTTCAGTTTAAGGGGGAAGGAAAAGAGAGGAAAAATTTGCATCATCATCAGCCTACTTTTATGTTGACTGCAGGACGAAGGCCTCTCTCTCTCTGCGATCTCCAATTGCCCCTGTCTTGCGCTAGCCGATTCCAACTTGCGCCTGCAAATTTCCTAACTTCATCACCCCACCTAGTTTTCTGCCGTCCTTGACTGCGCTTCCCTTCTCTTAGTATCCATTCTGTAACTCTAATGGTCCGCCGGTTATCAATCCTACGCATTACATGGCCTGCCCAGCTCCATTTTTTCCCTCTTAATGTCCATTTATAATATCGGCTACATGTCCCAGTTTGTTCTCTGATCCACACCGCTCTCTTCCTCTCTCTTAACGTTGGGCCTAACATTTTTTGTTTCATCGCTTTTTGTGCGGGCCTTAACTTGTTCTCGAGCTTCATTGTTAATCTCCAAGTTTCTGCCCAATATGTTAGTACCGGTAGAATGCAATTCTTCCTTCTTTCTGGAGTTTTACTTGCCAAAACCAGTTCTGATTATGAGGCACGCCGTAGTGGAGGGCTCCGGATTAATTTTGACCACCTGGGGTCCATTAACGTGCACTACAACGCAAGCACACGGGCGTTTTTGCATTTCGCCTCCATCGAAATGCGGCCGCCGCGGCCGGGATTCGATCCCGCGATCTCGTGCGCAGCAGAGCTGACCGAGCCACCGCGGCGGGTCGGTAGAATGCAATGATCGTGCACTTTTCAACGACAGTGGTAAGCTCCCAGTCAGGATTTGGCAATCCCTGCCGTATGCACTCCAACCCAGTTTTATTCTTCTGTAAATTTCCTTCTCGTGATCAGGGTACTTGCATAAGATTTGCTAATATCAAGAAAAGTTGCGTGACCATAAGCAACGTTCTTGTGAACTACGCAGTTCAAGACTGCACGAGGACGAGTCATACTAGCTCGTATTGTCTTTCAACTGCGCAGTTTACAACAAAGGAACTGCTTAGGTAGCAAGACAGGGAGAGATAGAGGGGGGGAGGGAGGGGGCAGCATGTTTTGCATGCTTGTTTCTTTAAATGACATCACTTGCGCCGCGCGACGGTTGCCCTGCAGACGTTTTGTGAAAAGGTTGAAATGCTAGGCGGGTGACCGGTGAGGCGCATAATCTTATAGGCATTACTCGTTTTCTTTTTTTCGTTTTTTTTTTAATGATCACCGTATGTGACGTCAAAATGTTACAAATGCGGTTGCGCGAGCTGTTTTTAAAACCCTTATATATATATGAGTGTGACCCTTATGAAAATCTGTTGGAGGTTAGCGCCTTTCTTCGTCGGTTCTTCACTCCGTACTTGTGCGCTAATGCAGAAATGAAACACCAACATGCCCAAATTTACGTTATTTCAAGCCCCTTTTTTTTCGCCGTACTTAGCGAGCGAGCACTTGCGAGGCGCCGGCGTAAGGGTGTGCGCCCCTCCATCTGCCTAACCGTGGTCACCTTTCGAACATTCAGCGCAGCCCTTTGTTCTTCTGACAGTGGTCATCGTTGAAACGCAGTACGAAGTACGCCTTGTTAGCGCTTCACATGCCGTGGGAACGTTATTACGCTACGGGGACCGTATTTTGGATCGACAACCTTCGGGGGGTGTCAGTTTTAGCGAACCGCGTGAACGGCCAAGCCAGCGAGCAGAATTCCCGTCGCACCGGACGTCAAGTTCTTATAGTAAGCATGATCGCAAATACATCTCCAAGGACGGCCACGTCAGCGACTTCCACGTCATAAAACATGCTCAAGCCGTGCACGTAACTGCTCGTGCTGACCATTATGTTGGCAGACTGCGTTGCAGAAAAAAAAATCCGCTTAGTAATTGGGAAAGAGCCTGTCTATATATACTGATAACAGTATACTCTCTACAATCCATCCATTCATCGCCATTCATGACTTCATCTGACACCCTGACTACCTTCTATCCTCACATAAATATCTTCTGATAGCTCTTTTTTGTTTTTGTTTTTTCTCGCTGCCGCATTTGTACCCAGTAAACAGTTCGTTCCCTGCGGTGAAATCTTCCTAGCCTTGTAAAAACCTTGCACGATACTTTTTTTGCATCTCAAACAGAATGTCTATTGAAGGCAACAAAAAGGCAACGGAAATACAACGGGCTTCCTATAGCGAATTTTGTAAGTATAATATATCCACCGCAGGTGCACGAAACCTTCTATCGATGTTATGTTACAAGCCGTATGCGGTCCTTCAACTCGCGGTCTTTGTCTACGTTTGTTTCTTCGTTGCGGTCTCGTTAACTGCTCCGATTCGTTGCCTGCAGTGCGCGCGTTCCGCTTCCTGCATGCAAACGTATCGCGCAGTCTGCATGCTTGCGCCGCGACGCTATCTGCGTGCACGAGCATACTGTATTGTCATTTGCGCATGCGCGAGCCGCCAGACGGCTCACAACGTCAACAGCTGCTCGAAAACGCGTGTGCTGCTGTTGGTTGTGATAGCGAGAACCACTGCGCATGCACTCCCCGTCCCTAACCCTGCTACCCCTACACAGACCGACTTGCCCTATAGCAACACGTTCTTCTAAAGACCAATGCACGATGACGACGGTTTATATTTCCCGACAGCAGTGGCATCTCTCTGTCTTTCTTGACCATTCTGACCATGGTATTCGTTATGACACGTGGGCTATAAACATGACCACCGATAGCGTCTGTCAAGTTCAGCGATATGTCTGCCGATTAATGAACGAACGAATAAATTTTATTTAGGAAGGTATGGCATCGTAGCCTATGCTGGGGAACGGGAATATTGAAAGGGGGTAAATGAGGGTGATGCCCCATTAACCGACTCGCGTTAATGGATGAGTTATTCACGACTCTTGTTCCCCGCCGCTGGTGGAGGGTTCTATTCCGGCCGCATTTCGACAGGGGCGAAACGCAAGAAAAGCGCTCGTATACTTAGGTATCTATAGGTGCAAGTTAAAGAAGCCCAAGTGGTCAAAATTACTAACCCGGAACCTTCTGCGACGCCGTCTCTTATAGTCCTAGTGTTGCTTTGAGAAGTTAAAGCACGTGTAACAATCAATCAGTCATTAATCATCCGCGACTCTTGTCAGCTTCAGTGAAGACGACGCGAGGAGTCAGAAAACTATCGAAACTATCGTCATATAGACTCGGAGCTCATAGGTCTATGACCTATGATATAGACACATAGGTCGCGCTGAAATGTCGCAGAGGGCTTGAGTACTTGTGCAACCCTCGACGACGAACTACCACGTGCCCCTTTGCCGCCGCGGCAAAAACGCTGACAGCGTGTCTGCACCCGTCTCTCCCCCTCTCTCTCTCCTGCTAGAAGAGTGCGCGCTTGGTTTTCGGCGAGTTAGCAGCGGTGCAGTGCCGAAACGCAGAGCGGAGCCGCGCCATGCGTGACACGCGCGCGGACGCCGGCAAGGGCAGCGTGGCGGCGGGCGCTCTTGGCGCGGATGTCCGCGGTGCCCGCGACATCGATCGCAATGGCCGCGTCGTCCGCAGAGGCGGCGGAGGAGGAGGAGTGGCGCGCAGCCCCCGAGGCGAGGAGGAGGAGGAGGAGGAGGAGGCTGCTGCACTGCGCGTGCAGTGCGAGCCAGCCCCGGTCGGTGCAGGAGCTGAGACCACGGGTGTGCTCGCGTGCGAAAGGAAAGAAGGAAGTGCTGACGCTAGTGCCTAGGAAAGCTATCCAAGATGGCGGTTTAAGCAGCTACCACGCACGGCTCGGACGTTGACAATGACGGAGAGTGATTTGGCTCGTGGTGGCATGGACGTCTTTTGACCGGTCGTTTTAGAGCGCTGAGGTTGCGTAAGACAGCGAAATAGTATAGACGTCTTATTGCAAAAAAAAAAAAAATGATTGAGATTTAACGACAGCTACATAAAGAACCTTTGATTTTAATTTGTCATTGCGACATCTAAAGAGGAAGGATTAAGTTGTCCGCTGCACGAGATGCATAGTGTTTTGAGCGCGCATCCACGATGCTGCTTGGCCTGAACCTGGATCGGAATGAGTCAAGCTAGTGCGGGCATAGAGTTTCTCACTATATTACCTAGAGGGAAAACTGGCGCTGCTGCGCTGTGGTATCCGTGGGAATGCTGGTATATTGTGACTTCGGATTGGCATCGTTCTTGGAGAGCCAGAACGCCTTGAAGACGCGCCTGGATAGCACCGTTCCGTCTGTCACAAAGATTCATTTCCTGCTAAAACAGCACGTAAAAAACGGCATTAGCTTTATTATTACACAGAAACATGTTTTATTTAATTTTGAGGGCTTACTATTGGCTGCACAATTATATGAAACGTAAAAAGTATCAGCTGGCCGCTAAAGTTGGAGGGCAGACGACAAGATTATCGCTCGCTTTGGAACAACTTGTCGTCTGCTCTTGCTCTTCTTCGCTTGATTCTGCATTATAGGTGAGTAAACTTTATTGAGATATGTAATATTGGTGAATGAAAGCCTTTTATGTAGATTTTACTTTAAGAACGCATTATTTGTGTAGCCATATGCACTGTTTTAGACGAAGCCTCGTTCAACACCAGCCAACACAAGCCTCGCAGACACATATCCCGTCATTCCCATGAGGGCACGGCGCCCTTTAAGAAACTCGCATAGACGGTGGCGCCAGTTTACCCTCTAGGTGTTATAGTGAGAAACTCTATGAGTGCGGGCACTTTGAAGAGGCGTCGTCACCAGTTATCTTTTGTCATTTCTTGAAAAAGAAATGAATTCGGAGGTGTTACGCGCTAAATTAAGCCACGATCTGAGGTTCTTTAACGTGCACCTACTGCACTCTACACGAGCATTATACAGTAGAAACGTGTGCTGTTAAGTATACCAGTTTCGTTTGGTACGCCATTTTACGCACCAAAACCACGATCTGATTATGCGGTTCGCCGTTTTGTGGGCCGGGGTGCTTCCGGATTCATTTCCTATACTACCTGGGGCTCTTTACCGTGGACCTAAACCTAAATAGCACGAGCGGTCGACTGATCGCCGAAACTGCCATGGGAGTGAACGACCAGCGAGTGAACTGAAGGTCCTTCAAGGTCGAACCGAGAACGACGCGTGCCAAAGAAGAGATGACAACGGAATAAAAAAAAAAAAAATAGCGAACAAGAGGTGGCCGCGCGGATCGACGAGGTGCATCTGGTCGGTCTAGTCCGGCCGGTTGCTGGACTAGAAAAGTTCAAGATATTTACGCACGAATCAGCCTCTACCGGTCGTCGGCCGGATGGGCCACAGCGCAACAGATGCGAAGAAACGCCATCTCTTTCGCCGCTACCGTGAGCTACTCTTTGTTTGGGAGCTAATGTAGCACAGACTGCCATAAAGCGTAAGAAATTTTTTTCTCGTATTTTTATTTCGCCAGGTGACGTCGAGTTTACTCGCGTCTATTGTGGACCCAATAAAGTTCACTCACTCACTCACTCACTCACTCACTCTCGTATTTCCACACAGGGAGGAGAACGCTACTAGGGAGTTTTAGCATACCGTATAGTTATCAGCCTAGACATCCAAATGAACGCATATATATCGGAACAAACCGGCGTTTGTGGCAATATCATGACTCTGCGATCAGTGATAACGTGATGGAACAGTTATGTTGTTACGCGACTATTTGAGGGGGGAAACAATGACGCTGTTGTTGCGTCCCGAATCGGCCGGGCGCATTCTTTGATTGTTTCCCATCGAGGCAGGCCCTTTCATGAGCGTCGTCCAGACGGCGACAGTGCCAGACACCGACGAGACTGGCAAACAAGCGCCCCAACTCGGCAGTGCCCATTCTTTGGGTGCTTCCCCCGATGCCACCCCTTTCATCAGCGTCGTCCAGACGCTCACTTAGAAGCGACCGACCACAACCGCCACCCTTCGTCAGACGCGGGGATTAGTGCAAAGGCCATTCTCCCGACCCTGGCAAGATGACCGTCGGAGGGCAAGAAACAGGTCACCGACTTTCGTGGAAGGAGTGTCAACCCCCTGTTTCCGGATTGCCTCGTCCTTGCTTCGAAGGTGCAATATTAGAGGCGGAGTTCAGCGAACAAGACGGCCTTTCTGATTGGCCGCATCAAGGTCATCTGATTCCCTAGTCGGGTCAACTAGGGAAGACCGATGTTTTATAAGGAGACACCTTGCGTGCAGTGGTGTGTCCTGACCTGTTCTGATATGTGCTCAAACATGTAGTGAGCCGAGACTTTCAAAGTGCTCCCCCCATGGAGTGGGCTTCCATATTTGGAGCCACTGTAAATATGTAGAATAAACCCTTTTTTCTATCGCTCTTACTCCCGGACGTACTCATACGCTACCCGAGTTTCAACAAACTGGCAGCAGCGGCGGAATAATCTCCGACCCGCAACAAACGGATGGCAGCGCAGAGATGAAACGCCAACCCGTTCCTAACACTGTTCTGTGCGAGTCAACGGTGACGTAACAGCTGTCTATAGCAGCGGCGCTATCTTGATCATCATCATAATCAGCACCTCTTAAATCTAAGGCACACATGCACAAGACATTAGCATGCTGGTGTTCTACCCTCACTGGATACGGCTGATAATTGAACCCGCCACCTCCTGCTGAGCAGCAAAATTCGATGCTCACTGAAAGTCACCGCGACTGGTGGAAGTTCAATACGAATCCAACATCGAGTATAATGGGGATTGAAAGGCGCTGCCTGCGCGAGAGCTATAGGATACCTGAACGATGCGCTTCTTACGTTAAATCTGTTTGCGTACAGTTATTCGGATAGGACAAAATATCGTGAGAAATACTTTTGATATATGCCTTTAGATTTGTCAGTGAATGATTTATGCAGGTGTTCTTGGCCGTTCCTTGCGTCTCTCCGTTGTTTCACGTGTGTTCCGATTATTCGCCCAGCCGCTTATCTCGGCAGGGGCGCTTTGCCTTGCAGCGGTAACAGGAGAGTCTGTACGTGCTTTTTTGTGTGCAAGAACGTTCTCGTGGTTCTTTTTTTTTTTTTTTTTTTTTTTTTCCTCCCCTAAGGTGCCTGAATATGAAGATTGTTATCGCGAGTTTTCCGAGATCGCACTGATCGCTGGACTCCAATGTGCTTAACGGGACCAACATAGTACATCTGAAGCATGGCGTTAACAAGCCACGCGAGTAGAACCGATACCTAATAGAAGACGTGCGTGCGCTATGAGTGCGATATTGCGTAGACACTGCACCCGTAAAAAGTATGCTTTAAAGGGGGGGAATCATTACGCTTAGCATCGCCCACGCTCTCCAATGAAATTAATGGACTCTCGGCCTTCTCGTGTGATGTCACAGTTCGAAGTGATCAAGCGTTCATTTCGTTCGAGGGCCTGCTGGTCTTCCTATATACATAGAGTTACCTACAAAAATCACTAGAGGAAACTCTGCCGCTATAGTGTCTGCGGGACATGGCAAGTATACGGTGTGAAACAGACAGCTCGGGAATGATTGGTATAGGATTTGCCTCAACTTTGTACTTCGGGCTTCAAACGGTTTTGCGACTTTGCAAAATTTGTAATTTTCAACGAAATATTGCGCTCTGAATGCAACACTTCGCAATGGTTTTCCCAGGAGGGTGTGCGTGTCATGACGCAGAAGTTGGTCTCGTGTGGAGCAGAACATCGTGACGTTTCAACACTCGCCACCGGTCGTCTGATATATGCTGCTACTCAAGGCTGCAGCCCGACGTTGCAACAGCCGAGCGAATTCCGGAGCGAGTGCGAAAATGTCACGATGCTCTGCTGTACCACGTGACGACTTTCTGCGTGATGAGGTCATGACGCATGTGCCTCCTGGGGAACGAAATCGAAATTGCTTCATAGAAAAACTATTACAGTAAATGATCTTTAGTGTGCTCCGAGACTTACATGCCATTTTTTCCTATGGTTTCGAGGTCGAGAACCTCGGAAATGTCCCGCCAATACTCCTTATGTTTGCCCGACTCGCATAGCCACGTTCCTTGCAACCGCGCCACTGCATTGCGTGCGCGCGTGCCACTCGTATACCATATACATGAACCACGCAGTATCCCCGCCCCATCACGGGCACACGACCATCTCGTTTTCCGCCTGCTGCCTGCAGTTACAATGTGTTACACTAGTGGCAACCTTTACGAGCAAACCTAGGGAATACCCGCTGTGGCAGAGCGGCTCGACAATTTGGTCAGCAGCAGCAGCAGAGGAGGCCGGTTCTCTCTCTGTGTGTCTTCTATGATTTATTTGTTTGTTCCTTCGTGCCGGCGATAGTGGAGAACGGCCTCCACGCAATAAGCCAGAACGAGAGAAAGGTGTAAGGAGAGAGGGAGAGAGAGAGAAATAATAAGTAAGGAGAGACGGGGCGGCGATAAGCCGGCGGCCGTCCTTGAGAGGATGCATGCAAAGCTACCTCTTTCACTCGGAACCGTCCATGCGTGAGCGAGGTGTGGAACCTGTTCGTCTCCCAGCTGCGTTGCGACCGCTTTCGCTGGCTTCTGCGAGAGCCGCGTGCTTTCGAGTTGCCGCTGCGCAAAGACCGTCGTGGTGGCTACCTTCCATGACGCTTCTCGAAACGGTGCACCTGACTGCACGCAACTAAAGAAGCTGGAGAGAGAGAGAGAAAGTAGACCCAACGCATATGTTGGAATCCGTGTGAAGCGAAGCTCGATAAAAAAAGTGAAGGGGTTAATTAAATGTCATACAACTAAACGCCACGCGTGTAATTAGAGAGTTTTCTGCCCATGCGCAGTACCGTGGCCCTTAGTTCCCGCGTACGCAAGCCGCTTGCGTCCCCATAATCTAAAGCTCTCTATTATGTTTATTTCCATGCTATATAAGGTGTAAATGTCAGGCAATTTGTATGTGTACACACTGCACCGTCGGTAAGAAATGTGGCCGAAATGCGTAAACACCAAATCAGGCGCGCATGCGCAGTGTGGACTATTGGCCCAGAATGGCCACGTACCCACTGGTGAAGTATGTAAAGCTTCAACACCGAACCCAGTGTATGCCTACGATGGCTACTAGGAGAGCCTCCAATGTAGCTCATGGTGTACGCCAGGACCTATTAATCATCCCGGAGTCATTAAAGCGTATGCTTAAGGGTTTTGCGCTACACGCATCTTTTGGTCAACGCAGGTGATTTACGACGCGTACGCGGAGTAACCGCGAAGCGTCGGTGACGGCAAAAGGCCCGCCCGCGTGTGAACTAATCAGTCGGCGCTGTACTAGCTGCGTAGTCGGCTGAAAGCCATTAGACAAGCCGCACATTTTGAGCCCATACTTCTCGGAAATGGCGGCAATTGCGCACTTCTTTTTCGTTCTTTTCTTCAAGTGGGTATGCTTATTGTACTGTAGGTGACTTCAGTTCTGCAATTACAACATGCTTGCTGAAGCAGGTGATTAAATGTCAAAAATTATTAATGTTTTTCTTGACTACTATGTATAGCAGAATGGTTGCTTGCAATAAGCAAGGGACGACGATAGAGACAGGGTGAAAAGAGCGCTCTGTCTCCATCGTCGTCCCCTCCTTGTATTTTCGCGCTGTTACATAAGTTATATATAGCACAAGTTTACGAAATCAGCAAATGCTGTGAATCTTTGCAAGCGAAGACTTATCGATTTGTGTGAGTCACCTGTTCTTAAAAACGAGAGAGAGAGAGAGAGAGAGAGAGAGAGCTGTCAATGAAGCGCCTGATCTGCAACGAAAACGCGTACGTTGTATACGCGTCTGAATTCCGTGGAACGAATTTCCGAGCCGAGATTGCGGCGTGCGACGCGAAGAATTATCTCCCATGTGGCTGCATGCTTTCCGGAGTGAAAGGCAAGCTGTCTTCGACATGCGTTAATAGATCATGTGTAATGAAAGTGCTTTCCTGTTCTGATTTCTTACAACCTGTATACAATCTAACCCAGATATATCGAACTCACATATAACGAATTATTGTGTATATGGAACAGCTGTAAAATTCCCTTGAAAATTTTCATATAAAATGCTTATTTCATATATCAAATTACATATACATCAAACTTTCTTTGTGATCCCCTTCAGACTCGATATATCCGAGTTCGACTCTATAGCATAATATACAAATCGTGTTTTTTATTTTATTTTATTTATTTTTTTTGCACTGTATCCTGCATAGATGATTTGCTGCCAGGGTGGTGTACGGCCAAGTCAAGCATATTTCCTCAGACTTTAGCCGTGTCTCCCAAGCAATCTTGTACTGAAATTGTATTGAATGAACAAACAGAAAGAAAGAAAGAAAGCAGATCATCTGTGTCTGCTTGCGTATCGCTGGTCAGAGGGCAAATAACAGGCAGAGCGCGCTGTAGTCCTGTAGACGGCTAAGACCAAGCCTGCAACTCTTCACCGCAACGCGCGCACTTTGGCCGATTGCGCCTGTCTGCCTCTCCGGAGGCGAGCGTCGCGCGGCGCTTTTCAAGAGTAGAAGCACATGTACCGTGAAAATGCGATATGCACGACGGTTTCGCCATACCCATTTTGCGTGCATGTGCCTTTATTCGGCGGCAGGGCCGCGTTACGAAACCCCGCCCGTGCAGTGCCGGGAGAGGCACAGATGCTCTCGGCGCCGAGGGGGGGCTTTCCGGTGCATTAGCGCCGCTCGGTCGAGGATAGAGTGTATCTGCAGCGCGCATCTCTATGGCGCACGCGCAGAAGCCGTAATTAACTCATCTTGCGATCGCGTAAGAGCGCATAGTTTCGTAACGCAATTTCAATGTATACCCATGCCCCATCCGACCCCTCGCACGAAGAGTGGGCGGCGAGGGGTTCTTGCCGCTTTTTTTTTTTTTTTTTTTTTTCGTTGAAGGCTGTGACATATGGCGCCGAATTGACCCAACACGATTGGGGGGGGGGGGGGGGGGGGGAGGGTGCCGTCTTTTGGATGGTTCGCTGTTGCGCGATAACCCATTTAATGCGAAGGAACGCTTGTACCACCCACTTAAACTTTGTATTTTAACCACAATATTTCATCATGTTGGCCGACACTTTATTGCTCGATTTGATCCACTCAGTGCGGTTTATTAGTTCTTGGTTCGATCTAATATGGCTGCGAGATGGAGACGCGGGTGTAGGTAAAAGCATGGCACTACTCTCTGTGCAGTTGGTGACGTAGACATTGAGCTTTGCCTAAATATGTGAATGTGGGAGAGATAAGTAGTCCCAGAGGGTGAACGTGAAGATGTGAACGATGTGCCAGTACATTCGGATATACATGAACCCTCAATATGTGGCAACTTTGAAAGCATTGATAGACCCACCAGTAAGCGGTATCCCCCAGACATCACTCGGCGTTGCCAGAGCTTGGCTTGATTGCCAGGCGTACGTACCAGCTCACAGCAGGCTCTCCAGTTTCCTTCAGGAGAGCCCGAAGCCGTACAGGATGCCAGAGCGACATAACCGACCTTGGGACTACACGTACTGACACCCTTGACGTGTTACGACGGTTCGCTTCCATAGCACAGATAACGGACGCGTAGTCAAGTATACGCCTTTTTCTAGTGATGGAGAATGATATTCGGCGTGAGTGCGAACGCCGTTGCTGCATCGTGTCGTGCGCTCGGGACCCGCCGAGGCAGCTGCGATGCATTGATTTGACCGGCCTTTCATCGAACGCACCGATCAACCGCGCGGAGATTGATCTCTCTTCTCTTCCCCCTTCCAACGCCCTCCCACTATTAATCTTTCGTTCATTTTTCTTTATTCCTCGTCGCACAGAATGACGGTTGCTGAGACGTGACCGCTGCTGATACGGCACGTACACTCACCGTCATACTTAACCCGAACACGCCTGCCCCCTTTTTTTCTTTTATTTTTTTTTTTTTTTTTTGCTTTTTTTCTGCTGGAGGTTTCTGGTTGTGGTGCTTTCAGTGCGTTAGCAGCTTAATGCGTCTCTTACAAAACACCCAAATTTCTATGTCTGCTCCTTATGGTCCGTATTTTTTAGCGTTAAGCCGCTGCAGATGTGTCTTCATTGTTCGGGTCAAGCCTGACGGCGGCTGTTCAACTAGAAGTGGATCTCAGCGCGCGGAATGCAACTTGATTGATTGGGTTTAACCTCCAAGAGCAACGCTTGGGCTTTGAGAAACGCCTTAGTGGAGGGCCCCGGATTAATTTTGACCATCCGGGGTTATTCACCGTGCACCTATCCCTTAGTACACGAACTTTTTGGCATGCCGCCCTTATTGGAGTGCGCGCCTGGTAATCGAACCTTCGACTCGTTATCAGCAATAGAATGCCATAGCCACTGAGACACCGCCGCGTGTGTGAAATGCAACTTGGACGTGTGCCGCTGAACACTTAATCACTTTACACTGGCATGCTTTAAAAATACTATCGTCATTAATTTGGATGAAATTGGTTGACTATTACTGGTAAAAATGAAGGGGTAAGCCCCCCCCCCTCCCCTTCTCTCTCTCTCTCTTTAAATTTCGCGCCGAAACTTAGCGCCGAAGTACGTCAGCCTGACGTCACGTATTTCAATGCATATTCTCGCATTTAATCCGTTCTCGCGCGGGAAATGTCAGAGCTTCCCACGCTGAAAATTTGGGTCATTAAAATGCAACGCAGTCCTCATTTTCCGATAAACAAATCAACTCGACCTCGAGCGGATGCTGTCAAAACAGATGAGGTCACGTCGGGCTGATGCAGCGTCGCCAACGACCTTCCTTCGTTCTTGGCGTCCGGAACTGTCCCCGACGGCGGAATCGTTCTTTCTATTCAAAGGTTTTGGCGCAAGCGATGTTCTAGTTCTCGCTGTAATGCAATGACTTTTCGTATTTGTTGCTGACTTGCATAATTTCGAAATTCAAATTTCGATTGGCACTGTCGTTTGCCTACCAACCGTAGCGATTGCTGAGTGGCTGTGGCATTCCGTCGTTACGCACGAGGTCACGGGTTCGATTTCCGTTTACGTGGCCGAATTGCAATGACGGCTGAATGCAAAAACGATGGCGTTTAGATAACTGGATGCGTGTTGAAGAAGGCCGGGTGGTCAAAACACAGGCAGATTGTTACTTTGGAACGAGAAACCCAATTATTATTTTGAATTTGTCTACCCTTATCCATGCATAATGATCGCGATGTGCGGTTATGATCGATTGCGAGAGCGTATTCTGAAATGTGAATCTGTTGCTGTTCCAAGTCCGAAAAAAAAAAAAAAACCTTCCGGTGTTACGCACAGGTGGTTATAAACGCTTTGTATCGCGCCGCATGGAAGCCGAATTGTTTCCCGCACCAACATCCGGGATTCAAGAAAAATGGGACTTCATTAACGCAAAACGCGTTGTAGTGTCGAATTCTATCTCTCCTAGGCAAGTGTAATTGGATTAGCTCGCGAGAGGCTGCCGGTCGATCAGGCTGCGTGGTGCGATCGGTTTTCTTAACAGCTTGCCCCGTCACCACCGCCCTTCTGTTTCACGCATGCACGCGCCAGCAAGCTACAACGCGTGAGCGGGTCAATTTGTCATACGAATGCGAGAGGCGCATTTCTCATGCGCCTGGCAACTTGTAGGCGCGGCTTCTCTCGAGAGCGCAGCGGCGGTTTCGTTTCGCGCACCGATGCCTCTTTTCACTCAACCCCTCCTTCACCTCTCCGCACGCACACATATTTTCTTTTGTATTTTTTTTTTTTTTAACGAGCAACGGGATTAAGGTTTTTAGATGGTGGGAGCGAAGAGCAGAACAAGCTAAGGGAAAAAAGAAATTCCCGAGTCAAGGCAAACGACTTAGTGGGGCTTACGAGCGAGTCGTCAGCGTCGCGTTTTTCTACATAGCATCCTGTCAAGCACACAGAGGTTTTGAGTCGATTTCCATCGTTGCCGCTGCCCTTTGACGCGCTCCCGGGGGCGTCTCCGTGCGGCTCCTGCGGCAGCGCCGGCGCCCCGAAAGCGGAAGCACCTTGGCAAGCGTTCGGAAGACGGGGAGAGAGAGAAAGGTGTGAGAGAATGACGGAAACCGTGATGTAAGAGCTGAAGGTACGGTATCGAGAGGGTTGAACGGTTTGATCTAAAGGGGCTGGAGGGAGGAAACGTAGAAGGAAGAGAACAGTCTTGCGGGGGTTCCAAAGGAAAGCAGGCCTAAAGACAGAAAGAGAGATTTTGCGAGGAGAATGAACGGCGATCGGCGTTTGGTGCTGGCCACGCTGGCAGGGCGAGGAGGGGTGGCTGGGGCAGAGGGGGATGACGCGAAGAGGGAGAAAAAGTGGGCGTATTTGTCTGGCGTCGCCGCCGCCGCGTCGTTGTGGCTGGAGGCACCTCCCGCTCCCAGCGCTGCGTCTGGGCCAGACGGCGGTAACCTTGGCAACAGCTCGTCTAGCTCATCTTTCTCGCTAACCCCTGCTCTCTTCAATCTCTCTGTCTGGGCTGCCGCGCTCCCCCCTCCCACCCCTCGCCTTCCCTCCGCTGTGCCGCTGCTTCCTCGGCTTGGTGCTTGCCGGCGGTTCCGTTTGCTCCCGCGCTCGCGCGCCGCGGCTGCAATGGCACGTGGGACGATGTAGCGGCATTGCAGATGCCATCCCCCGACCGCTCCCTACGCTCCCCCCTTCACTTGCGCGCCTCTTGTTCTTACGTACGTGGTTTTATTTTGATCGTCGCCTTCGTCATCGATGCGAGTGTTCGCGTGCGGCCCATATTTTAGTGAAACCGTGAAGCCTTCTCTCGGGCATCCGCCTGGCGCGCGATATGGAAATTTGCAATGCGCAACGTGCTCCGAATGCTACAGCGCAGTAAGTTCCACAATGACGTGGAAACCTTGCGTCGTGTTTATGTTCGACCGTTGTTTTGATCTTTTATTTCATCTCGTATTTCGCGGGCTCGCCGTGAACACGCTCGATTACCGTGCAGCGACTCCAAGAGAGCTACGAGTTATAAGCCGAAGTTTTGACGCAGGATGAATAGCAAGAGCAGGCCCGGATGGACCTGAGGACTGACTGGCGGCATGAGCCACCTCATGCATAATGCTTGGTGCTTCATTCCTAGAAAATCAAGACAGCGTTCGCGACGCATAGACTGCTACGTTTTTTCTTTCTTTTTTTCTTTTTCGTTGCACGCTGTTACGATGTGTTCTTCGACTGCGGCAGGATGCTTGAGGCCACAGCTTGCGGTGTGGAGAGTCGGGAGAGAACGAAATCTGTGCTGCGTACTTGATTGCAGTCATTATCTAATTTAGCTCAATTGTGCACAATGTTCACGTGGGCTAGGCCAGTAAAAGGCTCGTGATGCGCGTTTTCTTTAGCGGTCGAATGACGGATTACATCCTGTTGTACGTCCAAAAGGGGGCGGGGAAACTGTGGACCCTGGGTGACTGACTGTGACTGGTGAGCGCGGCTGCTGGACTGCCGTTCCCCGGGCCTCGGCCCACACGCGAAGCTCGGGAAAATAAAAGTGCCTACTATTCGCGCAGGCTTGCTGTCCTGTGTGTGGGTCGTTCAGCGCATGGAAATATGATCGTTCGGGCTTTTTGTTATTATCGCAGCGGGCAAGAAAATGACAGGAAAGCGCGAAGCGTACGTGCAGGTTTACTTGGAATAGCAGAAAAATAGAGGATCTCTGCCGAAGCATGCGCTTATGTGTGTTTCTATATTTAATTGCATTGGCTTTCTGGACACCAGCTGCCGTACGTCGTCGAGAGGCTGCAGGTGACAGCCGGCCCCGCGCTTCGCTGTCGGCCGACGCGCTGTCTATCGATCGGTAGATGTGCGAGGAAAGAATTCTGGCGCATTTAGGGGTAGCTACGGGATTGGGTGTCGAAAGGGAATGAAATTTGGCACATTTCGTGCGTGTCTGGTGTGCGCGGCGCTGTCGAGGTATTTTAGGAAGGAAGCGCGACGTTTCTGTTTTATTGGAAGCGCTACGTCTCCTGAAACGGTCGTCTTCTACGGATGTTATGCACCGTGTATCGTCAGTTTTCGTATCTGTTAAGGCGACGGCGCCAACACCAACATACGCAAGTCTGGAGAAGTGTGCTATACCGCACTTCTGGCGCAACAAAAATGGCGGCGCTGATGAGACTGGTGGCAGAAACCCGGAAGGAGACGCTCCCATCAGACGCACTTAAGAGTTGCAACGTCTGTTTTTGGCTGTCCATTCACGGAACTTGATGCTTCGATTTCTCATCAATATCTTTATTTCTGATTTTCAGTCGCTATAGAATGCGGAAATTTTCTCTCATATCGGTTCTGCCTGACTTTGCATAGATGACTAGATTCTGTCTTTGATATAGTAGATAAGTAATTTTAACGAAGAGACGCGCTGTGCAGACCAGAAAACGACGGGAACGTGTCCTTGACCCCATAGGTCGCGTGAACCTGACGTTGCAGTGATCACATTGCGTCGGGAAAATAAGCGAAAACTGAAGGTAGCACTTTTAACAGCGGAGCTGTTTAAGCCGGCCGTTAGTCCGTCCGTCGCGGACAAAAATGTGGGCCGATCCTGGCGGTAGTGCAGAAATGGTCCAAGCGCAACGGCACTACCCCTGTGAACTAGAGAAGCTGAGCCTGGCTAAGTTTAGCTAAGCATGGTTGGGACTACGTAAGCTTAGTGAGTCATCGATAGCCAATCAATAGCTAATCGATCAACAGTCAATAAATTCCGGAAAATGCTGGGGATGACTTGGTAGTGCTTAGCCTAGCCCAAATACGTGGCCAATACATTGTGATAGCCAATCAATAGCTAATCGATCAATAATCAATAAATTTTGGAAAATACTGGGGATGACTTGGTAGTGCTGAGCCTAGCCCAAAAGCCAGGACTATAGTAGGGAACCTGCAGCTTTAAAAAACAGCAGTTGATAACAAAGGCACACGGACCGCGCGAGGTTTTGTTACTCCGCCAGCCAATCACAGAAGCAAACAAAATCGTCGTCATGCGACCGTTTCAGAATGGCGTTGTAGTTAATACGACAGTACTTGTACGTTCCACTATAATAGACGAGTGAAAACTTCACGCTTATAATTTTATTTCTGCGGTTACTGCCATACTTGGGTAACGGGTAAAGTTTGAAGTACGAACTACTTGTAGCCTCGCCGACGAACAGTGGCTGGCGGTTATGAGGGCGTGGGCGGGGCTTCACTGCAGACTTTTTTCGCTGGTCGATCTGGGGCAAGATTTTTTGCTTCGCGGCGGCGAATCCAAATTTCACTGGTCGAGTTAGAGCGGGTTCGCGCTTTCCACCGGTCGTTTTGGATCAACTCGCTCTGCGCCGGATCACTCTTACTTGCTCCGCTGCCGTGGCGCGGATTCGGGCGGAAATAGGGCGAGAAGCATACGTCACTTCCGCTTGCTGGGGGACGGCGATTTTGGTGGCCACGAAAACACACAGAACGGAAGTCGATTTTTGTGATGTGTGCGCACAAAAGTCAACTTAACGCTACGTGTCGCAGAAAATCCGGCGTTGGCGTGGATGTCGGCGTCTGTGGCGGACAAAAATCATCCCCACCCCGACAGCGCAGGCCCTCTTTGTGGAGCAGGGTTCTTGTGAACAAAAATTGAAATTCTCACAGTGAAATCCGTCAGAAAAACGGTAAAGTACGACTTAACCACATCCTACAGACATGGTGGCGTCGGATTGTAATTTGAATCTACGCGAAAACATAATTCTATTACGTGGAAACTCAAACACAAACCCCCTTTCCAGCATTTCTACCACATCAACACGGAGCGCTCGGGTAATTTACTTGCGAAAATGCTATCCAGATGGCGCTCCATCCTCGGCAGGTTAGAGTTACTGTATACAGTAAATTGGGACTTCGCCTGCCGAATGTGTTTTGGACACGCGCGCGCGTCGGGACAATAGCAAACAATTAATAAAATAACAAAAAAGTGCTAGCTAGGGCCTTCACATTTTCATATAAAACGACTTATATTGCCCTGGGAAAAACGTCTTCCCAGCAATGCATTTCTGTTCAAAAGTGGAGCAGACTTTAAGGGGATCGGCATAAGCTTGGTCTTTGTGAGCTGACTTTCCCACGTTCTATGTTACGGTGAAGCCCATTGAAACAAAAATGCAGTGCAACTGAGCCCCATAACGCTATCGCGTTCCACTCTTAATGGCGAAGCTTAAGCGTCCTCCAATTTTTTCGCTCTCTGCTGGCAAATTGGGATTAGTGAAATGCGAGCACTCGCTCCAGGATTTCGACGGCCGCTCCAGATCGACCAATGAAAAACGCCATTTAGTTGTATCCAACTATAGCTAGGTGCCCATCAGCTCCGCTGCCTCTTTAGCATTGCGCCTCCAGTGCAAGCTACGCAAAATTTTTTGTATGTATGCTTTTCTAATTAAACTTGAATTTACATCTTTAATTCTCCACTCCAAAAATGACCTTTGGTGGCTCACGTGGCAAAAACATGAAGATGCATAAGAGGTCTACCACGTGACGTTCTATTAATGTATGTGGATCCTGGTCTTATTATTAGTGTTGAAATTTATTACACTTTTTTCTGTTATAAATTTTTTCTAACCTACAATGTGCAGATAGGCCTTCATTGGTAGGGAGTAGAAAAGTGGCGCTGCCTTCGTATTCGTTATCGATGACTTGGCTTGGCTCATCTATCAACGACTACAGCGACCAGCCAGCCATGGCTACAGTGTACTAGAATAACTTGAATACCTTGAAGGTATTCTAGTACACTGTAGCCATGGCGTAGGCTTGTACCTGGGAGAATATTTAAAAAAAAATTCCTAGGCGTGTACTTGGAGAAAAACGCGGTACAAATATAAGAAAGGTCTGTACGACAACACTAACTTAAGTGTACCAGCTTTTTATTTTCAAAAGTGGTTAAACAGGTCAAAATACAGGTGGTTAGCGACAGTTAGACTCACTCCTGTGAAAGCATAACGATGGGCAGCTTTCACAATTTGCGAATCGGAATCACTCTCACTTCTCAGCGTTGCTGGAGGAGGGACTCTTATACTTTTTTAGAGGCTGCTCAGATTGAAAAATTCCGCTTACAAAATATCCATGCGCTTTTTGAAGTAACCGCTGCAGGCGTAAACACTACTGAGGGTGAGCTTTTTGTTGCTCCATAAAAAACAAGGTCCTTAAAAATCGGTTGTCAGTCCCTTTAAGTACCACAGCATAACAAACAATTTCTGGTAGTACAGTAGCCTCGGATATGTTTTTCAAAGCTGAGTGTTTAGCAGTCTAATTACAAATCTAACTGATGCTGCTTAATTTGGTTACAGGACTCTAAACAGAAAAATGGTTTCAGCTGCATTGGTAACTACAGCGTGACAGACGTGGACAAAAGGAATAGGACACAATACGCCGCTGTTCAATAAGATGGAATCTTAAGCGAGTTAATGAAGCTTCATGGTAGCTACTGTAGCTACCATGAAACTTCACCAACTCGCCCAATTTTTCATCTTATTGCATTGGTAAATTACCCTTCTACAATACCGAAAAATCCACACTTGCCGTGAGAAGGTGCCTTGTAAGCCAGAAAAGACGGAAGAACAAAATACAGATGGCTCCGCCACGTTGAAGTTCTTTGTTTTCTGCTTGGGTGAGGCGGGGGGGGGGGGGGGGGGGGGGGGGGAATGTTGATAATTGTGACGCCACCCAAGTACGGCCCCTGGGGTCCTGGCGCGAAATCCAAAAATTGAACTTTGATCTTCAATTTCTTTTTTAATAATCAACATGTTACAGCGAAATTAATGAAAATGCAGTTTTGAAAGTATCAGTCTAAACTGGTGTAGCGTTTCTCCCTCAGTGTCCCCTTGAGTGATTAACTTCAGGGAAGCGCAATCGAGGGCAGCAGATAATTAGGTGGACTTATCAGATTAGGAAATCTCTATGTACGGTAGGATTAGTTGATAGAGTACTTTTGGAGATAGATGCCTTAACTCTGCTGTGAAATTATCATGCACTGCTGCTGCCGCCGCTGACTTTAGGCTAGTCATCTAGTACATGTTAGTTTTTTGTACCTCCCTTGCAGCAGCAGCCACTTCACAGACAGTCTGTGCATACTCACGGCAGTCTTCGGTGCGCCTGCAGCCATCTAAGGTCGATGCAGATGGGCATAAAGACCATGAATCTGGCAACCAGGATGACCACGATGCTAGGCGGAGCAGTGGCGACGAACATCAGCGACATCGGCAGCAGCAGAAGCAGCAGCAGCAGGTGCAACAGTATCAAGAGCAGGAGCAGAACCTGGCCACAGGGGAGCTTCTGGACTCGAACACAACCGAGCGCTGCCCACGGGGCTCAAACTTCTGCTACACACTCTGGCAAGAAGATCCTACAAACAAGACAACACTGATTATTCTCACCCAAGGTAAACAGACACACTTGTGACACACTTGTGTGTGGGCGAACTCGGCGTTGTGTTTACAGTGTGTAAGTGCTGACATTCACTCACTGAAGGGAAAAAGTTTACTGGAAACTGGCTCACGGCCATTGCTCGTATTGTGACACCCACTGCACAACATACAGGACATTTCAGGAACTGCATTTGAATTTTCTTAGACATACAGCAGATGCAATAATGAACAGATTTACTCGGGATTGCGTTTACCACAGAAGTGTGCACATTAATACAACTCAAGGTAGTATAAATATGTAAGTAATTATGAAAATTGGACTCACTTTTTAACTGAAAGATTAAGACGATTTACCCTAATTCAAGACCTGAAGCATGTCATCTGAGGAGTTAATAACCGGTGCCAGACATGCTAAAAGCTGATGCTGCTAATTTCTTCAGTGTAATGAATTCCTGTGGCTTTCAACCAGAGAACCGAAACTGAATTCGCAAATGGCGCAACTGTCACACACTTATAATCGACGACCATGAGTGGCATGACTGTTTACGCCTCACCAGCCGGCAAGCATGAAATGAGAGTCCTTATCAAGCTGCAATCTGGTTTTCGGAAACACCCTGTATATTCTCAAATAGTTTTGGCTTGCAGTACAAAGGAAGGCCTTCACGAAAAATAATAAAAATAAAAATAAAATAATACATTTTGCCGTAATCTTAGGTGGATATCTTGAAACTGTTGCTAGCCTGAGACACTTGCTAAGTGGACACATTTACATAATGCAGTGATTTAGGCTTGTTGATATGACATCGTGAGGTATGACATCGTATGACATCGAGCGCCTGTGTGTGTCACCGCTTCATTCATCCTTGTCTTTTCATGCGCTATAAGCCTCACGACACATTGACATTGAGCATTGACCAGCTTTTTTTCTGCTATTGCAACATGTGCCCTGAAAGATGTGAATAAGATTATGTTAATTAATTTGAGGTAATTGTTGGTGACCACACAGTTTCTGATGTCTGCTGGCAAGAATAGGGTGTCACCAAAAATGATGTCTTATCTCTACTGCCCTGCATTGAGAAATAATTTGACATCCTCACTGAGCACCAGGTGGTATATGCCACAAAGATCATAGCATTTTGTTTTTCTCTTCCTGATAATGAACTACAGTGTACATTGTTTGCTTCTCTTCTGTATAAGGTTGCCTACAGCAATTTTTGATGTCATGTATTCTACAGATGGCGTTATGATAGGCTCACCACTTTGAAGGCGTGCACGTTTACACCTGCGCAAGGCATTTAACTGCACAGGTTATTGTACTGGACCTTGATCTCGCACTAAATACTTACCATTAAATATACATACATACACGTACATACACACACATGCACAGATACCAGAACACATGCATACACGCATGCCATGTCATATATACATACTATGTGTTCATATATACAATCGATGTCAATAGTTCGTAGGACACAAGTTCTGCAAAAAAGTCATATTTCAGGCCAGTTTTAACTCACTGCCATTAAAACAGTACAATACTATGTTGGTTGTGGACACTGGCAGAGGTAGCAAATCTGAAGTCCAGGCTGTTGCAGCCCAGGTTAAAGAAATGTTCAGCTTTTCCTACCCCGCACCCTGCAAACTTTTGGCGCCAACTGTATTGCCTGGTACCTGCTTCGACATTCCAATATCAGCCTCTTTGGAGTGCTCTCAGCCAACCCTTTTACAGAAGCAAAAATTCTGGTTGCATGACCTCATCCATCATTAACCCAGAAAGCTATGAGCTTTTACTGACTTTTCTTAAAATTTACAAACCTGAGAAAATGAATATAGACACCCTGTGTCTGTTACTGTGCATGTGAACTCTCTCTACCCATGCCTTTTCCTTCTTTCAATCCCTCATCCCCCTTTCCCCCATGCAGCAAAGCCTGTCCGTCTGGTTAACTTTCACGTCTTTCCTCATTTTTTCTCTATCACTCTGCACTGTCTGGCGTATTCATTTGGTTGCACTTTACAACAAATGCTTACTTCAAAACTCATAGCCAGTGCCACTGTATGTTGGCAGGTTGCTGGGGCACATCAGGTGAAGTGGACTGCAAATCCTCCAGCTGCATCTCTACCAAAAAGCCTTCTAAGGCACTGAACAACACAAAGTTCTGTTGCTGCCTGGGAGATTTCTGCAATGTCAATGTCACTGATGGTTACATTCCAACTGATGATGACAGCACAGAAGCATATCTTCGTAAGTTCTTGCTTGTGGTGTGTTCTTTGTATTTATTGCCAAAGTAGAAAAATGAAGAGCATGCTTCAATTATTGCAGTAAATGATTGTTGTAATGTAGCTGGTTTACAGATCTGCGAACATAAAAAGAGCACAACACACAAGACCAAAAAAAAAAAAAAAAGAAAAGGAGGAAACGGGGCAAAAATTTACCAATCATTTTTTGGGGTTGCATACATACACACTGTTGTGGCCAGTTTATGCTCTCTTAATAAAATTTTTGTTGTCAATGAGCACCCATCCCCCGTCGACCTCTCTACGTCTTGTTTGTTGTAGCCTCTCTCTCTCTTTTATGCATCCTTACAATTATTTGTAAATATCCCTCTTAATGAAGTACCGTGTATTGCATGCCCTCTACCATAACAGTAGCAGAGGGTTGCCAGCCTAATGCCTTGTCCATTCATTTTGAACCAGATTTTCACATGAACTGAGTTTATTGTTTTTGCTGCTCAGTCTTCAGGGTGCTCTTTAAAAAGATGATTAAACCAGGTTTTCTATCATTTTTTTAAAGTGTTGCCTTATTGAATGTCTTAATATGTTAACTGCTGTAATGTTGCCTACAGCCATTTTTATTATTATTATTAAGGTCTAACCACACTGATGAACATGGAAAGTTTATAGTAGGATAGAATTGGGCTAGTTGGTATGTCAATATTGGAAAACTAAAGTGTTCATATGTGTCCTTTTGGTTCTTCTTTGCACATTCTCTTCGCAGCACTCTAGTTTCTCAGTAATAGAAAGGTTGTAGCTTATCACAATTGGCAATTGGCTATCACACTTTGTTTTCACCTGCCAAACTCACCCGGAACTTACGTTGCAGCTGAGCAGTACCGTGCTGAGCCAGGAGGCCAGACAGTGGTGATAGTTATAGTGGGATGCCTGCTGCTCCTAGCAACCATGGTCGGCGTGGTAGTGCTCTACTGGCGTTGCGCGTCACCGAAGCCCAAGCCCGGCCTTGACTCAGCCCACCTCATGGAGGCACCCCAGCTGCAGTCACCGATGCTGGACCTGGACAGCCTTAAAATACAGGCACGTTTTTATGAGCCATGTGGAATGGCAACTAGTGCATTTCATTGGGCTAGTTGCGACATTGCAAGTATGCACAGTGCAGACAAGGTCGAAGCCGAGAATGAAATTGGATGCAATGCTGACTAACATGTGTAACCTTATTCTGTCACATTCCTTGCTAAACAAAGAAAGCAAAGAAAGCGAAACGAAATAAGCTAATGGAAACAACCAGTGATGTAAAAATGAAAGGAAGTACCGATGACAAAATCTGGGGCAGGTGAATATGCAAAAGAAGTAATAGATTACATCTGTTCCCTTTCTTCTTGTCAGGTTAGCATCACCTGCGAAAGAAAAGCAGGCCTTTATCTGTGAGGGAAATGGAGGTATTGCTAAATAAGACTAGCTTATACAGGGACTTTTTCACTGGGCACATGGCTGTGCTGCTGAGAAGTACTGGTTCCTTTGAAGTGTTATAAAACTACTTCTCCACCTGTGCTGCATGAAATTCAGGCATGCAGGTTTTGAAGAGTAAGCGGCATTGTTATTAGAAAGGACACTCGCATACAGGGGCTGAAGCTGGATCATGACGAGAGCAGAGATGGTACTAAGTTTACAGCATTTCAATATAGAGTTGTTATTTGTCTGTAAACAATGAAACAACATGCTGCACTGTTAAGGGTAGCTGAGTTTACTGAACCTCTATTGCAACAGCTGTGACAAGAAAAGTTTATGTCGGGCAGGAGGGTCTGTCCCTATGCAAGGCAGCTGGATTGGAAGGCAGTATTTCCAGAATCCGTGCAACAAGACATTTAAGGCAGGTTTCTAGGCATCCTGTCCCTATCTGTACAGGAACGTTAAAAGTACCAGTCATTGCTGCAGCCAATTTGTCCATGAGTAGGAAGGACCATGAATGTGGTGCAGCTGCTTTGTATGTACTTGTGAACAGTGAAAAAAGTGCATAATCATGAAAGCCCCATGGATAATGGCATTTATTTTTAATTATAGTTGTCATGTGTGCAGTAAGGCAGTCAATCTTCTGCATTTGTCATTTTTATTGGTGGCCCCAGTGACATTTACCATCATGTTTACTTTTTTTTCCCCCGCATGACACGGGTACTGGTATTATGTTGTAGTTGAAGCTTGTTATAACGAAGTGGCATCCGATATGAAAATATCTTTGTTATAGCTGATATTCGTTACATATTGGAAGAGACATTTTGATTTACTTCATTATACCTCTGTTGACTATATTAATGTTTGACTGTATATGCATAATGATGGTATGCGATTCCATTTGCCAGACTGACATGCCTGGAGAAGAGACCTTGCCAGTCTCTTAGCCTTCTGCCTTTTATTTGGTTCTCTGTATTCAAATTTTGTACATGAGAGGACAAAACAGAGAGAGAAGTAAAAAGGCCAAATGAATGTTGACATGCTCCACAGAGGCAGCTGACATAGGTTTCACTTCTTTCCTGCAGGAAACCATAGGAAAAGGCCGGTACGGCTGCGTCTGCAAAGGCTCTCTGAACGACTGCACGGTGGCTGTGAAGATCTTTGCGCAGCACCACCACCACTACTACGCCAATGAGAAGGACATATACAAGCTCTTCCACGGTGACCTTCCATTCCTTCCGAGGCTGATAGGTGAGTCAAATGATGCTGGATGCTGCTAGCTGCATTTGTAAGGGGATGACAAGCTATGTGGATAGGCCCTCGGCCAAGCCATCTGTGGGTTGCATGAAGGTAGATTAGGGGTGCGATCTTGTACGCGTTCCAAAATGGAACAGAGGCGGTCCGTTCCATCGAGCCGCACACGATTGGTCAATTTGATCGTCACGGTTCAAATTGACCATTCGTGTGCGGCTCATGGTTCAAATTGACCAATCGTGTGCGGCTCGATAGAACGGACCGCCTCCGTTCCATTTTGGAACGCGTACAAGATCGCACCCTAGATTAGATTAGATTAGATTTTGCTGGGATATGCGGTGGAGAGATTGGAAGCATTTGCTTCCTGCTACTTTATTTCACTTCTATGTGGCCTAGTGCGCAATGAGTGATACAAATGACTTGAAAAAAAAAAAAAAGCTGATGCAAAGGGAAAGAAAATGAAGAAGAAACAGATGTTCGAGGACGCGATGTCACTCTTAAGTGCTAGTTTGAAAAACATGGAAGGGAGAGAGGGGGGGGAATAAATGTTGAAGTTCTAACACATGCACATTGTCAGTACTTTGAGGCTAGGTTGCACGTAAGAAGAAGTGCTGTACATTGAAAGTAGGTTTATTTACACGGAAGAGGCGGCTAGAGCAGTCACTTTGGCCAGTGCACTCACTGCATCCTAAATTATGGCAAATCAGTTCTGCAGAAACCCACAAGGTGAGGGAAAGTTCATGAAAGGGAAAAAATTGTCATCCACCTGACTGTATGTAGCACAAAGCTATAGAGGAAACCCATATGGATTTCTTCTAAGGAAACCATATGGGTTTCATTTGGGTGGATGACAGTTGCATGCATCTTAACTTCAGCATCGTCTTGTGTGGAGCGTTGACGATGCTGCTGCTGTTGTTGGTGTTTATCGTCTTCATCACACCCTCCTTGAAATGCCTGGGGAAGGCAACGGTCCGAGAATAGTCATTACAGAGAGCATAGGATTCCTGTATGACATAGAGTTCTCGTATCTGCTGGGCATATAAAGGAGTTGACAAGTTAAAGAGCATATATATCATGTCTTCATCTGGTTAACTACAGGCACATGATGATGATTCAGTGCGCCATATTTTACACAGGAAGTGGTTGGTAGTTGAAGGACTTACCTAGCCGAAGTCAATCAATCAAAGCTGCTGAACATACATCTCATGCTTTTGCCGGCCTAACTGAAACTGGTGGCTTCAGAGTTATGTGAAGTGCTGTACAGATAATCTCTCCGTTTTGTTTGTTCCATCTTTCAAAGGTGCTGATGAGCGTACATGTCCCGACGGGAGGCGTGAGTGGATGCTGGTGCTGACACATGTCCCCAAGGGTTGCCTTGCAGGAGCAACTGCGCAAGACCACAGTAGACTGGCCCAGCTTATGTCGGATGGCCCAGTCAATCACCAGAGGACTGGCCTACTTACACACCGAAGGTGTGTGTTCTGCATCTGTCAGAGTTTCTGGAGGGAAAGCTGAAGCTGCCGTCATTGTTTTATGCATAGGAATGCCGGGAACTGTTTTTTTTTTTAATTTATTTATTGAAGCATGAAAACTTGTGCTGTTCTATTAAACCGGTGGCAGGCCTCCGAAGTTGGAGGAAAGACTACAAGGTCAGCGCTCACTGTGCATTAGCTTCAGTCGTCAATTTTGTTTTCCTTGCTTACTTTTTGTATTTAATGTGAATAAATAATAGCGAAGTGTGTGTTATGGTAAACAAAGAATTGTTGTGATGATTTCATTTGAATAATTGAAGCTTTGTTTGTGTGTAAATAACTGCGTCTTAAGACAATAAACGTTCGAGACAAGCCTCACTTCGCTTACCCATGTTCTAGTATTCCCATGGTGGCACAGTGCTCGTTGGGAAGCTCACATAGATGGTTGCTCCAGATCTCCTTCCAAGTAATATTGTAACAAACTCTATGGCATCTACAGTGCTCGTTGATTGGCATGATGACAAACAGCACCTAGAATTGCGAGATCAGAATTTTTCTTAGTCACAGTTTACAGCAACTTTGTTTTTGCTGTTTTGTGTGCATTAACAGCAAGTAAGATGTTTCAGAGAGAATTGAGGTCACCTTTGTTAGAAGCATAAGAAATAGTATTAGAACTGGGGCCCCAACAAGAAGATAGTGGACCACAACTGAGCATGCGCAGAACGCAAGGCAGCCTTGGGTCATTGCGTTCGCGTCAATTTAAAGACCCTAAACTCGAGAAATAGCGCGGGCGACGAGCAGTTGCGTGATAGCCAAACGAGACATACAAGCCGCAGCCATCCAAATCTCATATCACTCAGTCAAGTTGGTTGCAGAGCAAACTTGCCATATTCCGGGTGATTTTCAGCGTTTTTAGAGGCAAGAGACTCAGGGCAACGCAAGAAGATGCTAGCTGCACTCGGGTCAGGTCCCCCTCCCCTCCCTTTGGCTTAAAAATGGCAGAAACAAGTCGTGCAAATAATAACATAGTCATTAATTTTATTACAAACATTTGCAAGCCTTTTTCTTATATTAAAGATGTATTTCTTTAGGTTTCACTTGTAAAAAGACTCTTCTTGTTTTTTTGCTGTCAAGTGCCTTCTATTTTCACCACTGCGCTGTTCCGAGCATGCAACCCAACGCTGCTCCTGTCCCAATTCTAAAACTCTGATGCTCCTCCGAACCAAAGAGCAACCAACGCAACACGGCTTGGTGCCCCAATTCTAAAACCCTCTAACGTCTCAAGACCATAGGAAATGTCGCAAACCTCCACCAAGTTGTTAAGTGCGGAGAGACACAAACAAAGGAACTAAATTACAATGTATTTACAAGAGCAGCATAGCCAGAGACCAAGATGGAAACCAGCTTGTGCCAAGCCCAGATGCCCATCTTCGTCTTCCTTTGCGCCATGTCTCTTAAGCGTCTGTTGTATCGCAATAATATCATAACAGTGCTGGACTCATTTTTCCTGAAAGTATTTCTACAAACATTTTTGCAGTGTATGTCAATATAGCTATTGAGTGCCTGACCAGTTGAGTGCTTGCTGTGAGAGTCTGGCTAAGAGGAGGAGATATAAATTGAGTGCGACTCACGCCCAGATTTCACAACAAACATAACGGCTTTTGTCAGTTCACTGATTGTGGTACATATATGGAGTTGGTTAATGTTGACTACAGCCACTTCAATGTTAACTCGAGTAATTTATCGCATTCCACTTTGCATGTCGTCCTTTATAATAGTCAGTTTTAGTGTTTAAAACCGTTAAAATGAACACAGTTTGAATTTGAGCCACATAAAGTAGTAAGTAAAAAAAAAAAAACCATTGCACAAGGTGAAAAAATGAATAATACACTTTCTTGTGTTTGTGCTCCTATAATGCTTGTTTTGTTTTATTTTCCCTGTAGGCGCACACCAAGTTTCCTAGCAATCAATTCTGTGTTAGTGCCATTAATAAAATAAGCAAAAAGAAAACAGCAATAGTACATAAGATAACCACTGTAAAATGTTACACCCGCCAATGTAATACATGTGCATAGTGTTTACCAATCGCACTGCTTTCTTTTTTTTTTTTTTTCGTTCTAGAGCCCAACAAGCCCTGCATAGCCCATCGTGATCTCACTTCGCAGAATATCTTGGTTAAGGATGATGGCAGCTGCATGCTGTGTGATTTTGGCTTTGCCATTCGAATCTCGGGTTCCAGGTACATTCAGAATGGTGAAGAGCAACATGCCGAGACCAACTCACTCGCTGATGTAAGTGTAGTGATACATGCCCTGCCCTAGCAAGTGTGCCTGAAGCATTGTGCATTGTACCAACTCTATTTGCATGTTTAGACTAATTGAATTCTCTTCATTGACTTCTCTTACAACCTGCCAAAACGATATCTGGTAGGATTGATGTTCTGCGTTCACACGCTGCGTATAGGCTATTTTTGTGCTCCTGAGGTGAATGCCTCAATGTATGTTTTCTCATGCCTTCAGCCTCTGAATTGTCTTGACACTTCGAGCTACTGTATTCTGTAGGACGGCTTATGTATGAATGAAATGACTCCTACAGTTTGCTCCCTTTAAAATTGAAATGCAATCTCACAAATTATTTTTGTTGCAATGCATTGTCTTCAGAGCATTAACACTTTATTTGTTCCAGTCAGATTCTACATTTGTTCATTGTCTACACACTCACTTGGAAACAGCCTACCAGAGTTCTATTATATATTATCAATGACAAGTTGAGAATACAGTGGCAAATGCCCCTCAGAGGGAACTGTTACTTATTCACCAGACACTCAAGGATGCTCATTCATCCTCTCATAGTGTGTTCCGTGAATGCGGTCATATTCATCTGCCATTGCCACTTTTGAGTGTTTCTGTACGTTTGTGTTTGCTCATAACGGTGTCATATACTTGTCACATTTTTTATTAGTGGACACATGTTGGTGGCATGCAGCTGTGTGAGGACTGCGGTACTTTTGAGACAGGCAGACCACCATGTACTGCCACCAAGTGTGCATTTGTGTAACGTGCCCAGTGCTAAGCTCCCATGCTAGCTGTCTCGGCGGTATGTCCAAGCATGTCTGCGCCAGCTCTACTTGCCATTGCTATGATTCTCAGCACTTTGTTCAAGAATTCGTATAGCGAGTTTCCTTCCCGGCATCTGTGCCATATATTACTGTCCTTCCTCTCATTTCTGGCTGTCTGTTCCTGACCATGATGCATCATTGTTTTAATTTGTGCCAGTGTTCATTTGCACTAGACGAAACCTGATGTATTTCAAATTTCACTAACTTTGCCAGTTTATTGTTTACTGCCGAGGCACAGCTGAACCTTCTCTCCACATCTGGAAAGACTGAGTTCCTTTCTTTCTTTTAAAAGCTTGGAGGGCATAGACAGCAGACACGGCACAATTTCGTGACAGCAGTGTCTCCTGTATTCTAGAAGTGTCGCTGACCACGGTAAAGTGTTGCCACACTAGGTAGTACTGAGAGTGAAACTCCTGTGGTGTGTGATATTCAACACTGTCCTTGTTCTACCTCACCAAGGTTGGAACGCTGAGGTACATGGCGCCAGAGGTGCTCGAAGGTGCAGTCAACCTGCGGGACTGTGAATCTTCACTCAAGCAGGTGGATGTCTACGCACTTGGTCTGGTCCTCTGGGAAATAGCTACTCGCTGCTCTGACCTTTACCAAGGTAACCATAATTGATATTTTCCAGCGTCATGCATGCCATGTACGTATATACGCAATGGAATCTTGTCATCAGACATGTTTGCGAACACGTAGCATTAGACTACGCATTTCCATCCTGCTTTGTGAACTCAGGCTCACCGACTGTTGCAGACACTTAGCAGTATCGGTAAACACTTCCAGCAGCCTCGAGCAGCTGCTGCAAAAATGTTTGATGTCCCAGGAAGGTGGTGTTGAGATGTCAAGGTGACAATGCCTTGCTTCTGTGAGGAGAAAATTATGGTCATTTTTTTTTTGCAGATACAGTTGCTTCTGTAAGATTTAATGTGAAAGGCTCCGAATGCATTGGCACCTATGGATGACAGCGTTCCTAGCACAATGCGGAGCATGCTGTTGTGACACTTTGCCAGATATTGATTACCGTTGACTTCTGTTAATTCGACCCTGACGGGACCGACAAATTATTCGGAAAGACTAATTAAGAGACGCAGAAACAAACACGAAAACACACTGCTAATTTATTTGGCAGCAATTGCCCCAATTCAAACATGTCCCCGAATCAAATACACACTGACTTTTTATGGGTGCAAAGTAGAAAACCAATGTAGAAATTATATTAGAGCACTGAAACAAAGTAGAAATCGAATGGGCACCCGATATTTTGCCGAGAAAAACTTAGCATGCCTCCATTTCTGGAAATACAATAAAGACGAAATAAGCTAACTTTACCTTCAGAGAATGGAAATTTATTTACTTTATGTCCATCGTCGTAACTCTCAGACAGCACTTATCGTTGTCTACGAAGAAACCACAACATGTGCTCCGCTGTACAGTCTACAGCGCGTTTGATATTTTGCATTTATGAAACGACTCTGCAACAATTGCAAACGAGATGGTGGCCCACGCCTAGACTAACCACTTTTGCTACTTTTTCCTGTGACACATGCAATTTTACGGAATGGCAAACACGTGACTTGTTGCTGCTAGCTTAACATGTAAACTAACTTATCGTATGAATGAGCTTTCGTAATCAAATGGAAAGCGGAGTGTCGTCATGCTATGCAAGAACTCGTTCAGTGGCCACCCATGGTCGCCATCTTGTGATGGCAGTGGCGATGATGCTAGCTAGGCTGGCTCTCACGTTACGCTGTTGTCAACACTGCTACTGCGGTTTTGGATTTGGTCTCGTATCAGATTGCACCAGCCAAGAAATTTTCCAACAAACTTGCTTGGAAAAAATGGCATTCATTACAATTGGGTAATTACTGTAATAATTCATTGTGAGCTACCGTTCTCGCTTTAATATGTTTCTGGAGCAGGTCAAAAATAGGCGTTTTCAGCGAGAGATGACGTATGTTCAACACATTCACTGTACCCTAAGCGCCGCCAAGACGGATGTTGCTGCTTTCGGAATCACCGCCGTGGTCACCATTGGGTTTGAGCGCATGCATGATGGCAGCCGGAAGAAAAGAAAAGTGTACAATCACAGCATTCTACCCGTGCTAACATACAGGGCAGAAATTTGAGAATTTAACAATGAAGCTCAAGAAGAAGTTAAGGACCGCACAAAGAGCGATGGAACAAAAAATGTTAGGCCTAACGTTAAGAGACAGGAAAAGAACGGTGTGGATCAGAGAGCAAACAGGGATAGCCGATATTCTAATTGACATTAAGAGAAAAAAATTAAGCTGGGCAGGCCATGTAATGCATAGTATGGATAACCGGTGGACCATTAGAGTTACAAAATGGGTACCAACAGAAGGGAAGCGCAGTCGAGGACGGCAGAAAACTAGGTGGAGTGATGAAGTTAGGAAATTTGCAGGTGCAAGTTGGAATCGGCTAGCGTAATACGGGGGAAATTGGAGATCGCAGGGAGGGGCCTTCGTCCTGCAGTGGACATAAAAATTTGGAGAACGCTTAAACTTCGCCTTTAAGAGTGGAACGCGGTAGCATTCAAAGATCCCTGGCTGCTTATCAGGCTTCCCGGCAACTGAATTATGGTTTCTCGCATACTGAAATTACAGTCCGACGCTATCATGTCTGTAGGTTGTGGTTAAGTCGTCCTTTATGATTTTTCTGGTAGATTTTACTTTAATTTTGTTCACTAACGCCTTGTGCCACGTGGAGGGCCTGTGTGGTCGGTTTGGTTCGGGATGATTATTCCGCCAAGGTGCCCGCGCCCACGCTGACACCGACACCGGATTTTCTGTGACACGGGGCCCTTAACGCTATCACATCAATAAGACGGTGGCTGCTGCTGCTGCTGGTGCTGCTGCTGATGATGATGAAAGCCAAGTTTCAATTATTCAGTGAAGGCTAACTTCGGGATCGAAATAAGAAAAGCTTGGTCCCATAGAAATTTATGGGCACCTTCTGGGACCTTCAGTTGGAATTGAATTAACCAGAGTCGAATTAAGGGAAGTTTACTGTATATCCAATAAAGTGAATGACCAAGAATACTATCTCCATTCTCACCCCCTTCCTGAATTACGAAGCCTTCACTGACAGTAAGAGTAACCTGTTTGCTATTCTTGAAAAGTGATCTACCAACTCAGCATAACTTAATGTTTCTCTTTAGCTTCTCTTTAACCACTCACGAGTTTCAGAATGCAGCTGTCAGCTATCGGTCTATAGCATGGTATGTTGTCTGAAGCATATTCTTTGTGCTGCTTGCACTAAAGTTTCAGCAGTAGTCTTACAGGTGCTAATTAGAGGGCTTTGCAAAATGGCACGTGCCTTAATGGTAAATTAATTTTCACTCTTTTGTGCACATTTTAGGGCAATCAAATCCATTTTCTAAGAGCCATCATTCTATTGCTGCAGGAATGAGTGTGCCAGACTACAAGATGCCATTTGAGGCTGAAGTTGGGGCCTACCCTAGCACTGACCAGATGCAGGTGCTGGTTGCCAGGCACAAGGCACGGCCACTTTTTCCTGACATATGGAAGGACAGCAACCCGGTGAGTTTGACTGAGCTTAGATTGTGTTGAGCTCCTCCAGTGGCCACCTTTTGTGTCATGGCTGCTCACTGGCCAGATAACTTCTTGCATTAACTGTTTATAAAGGTCAACTGCAATGAAATCTAGAAATGTTTAAAAAGCCTTGTCTCAGATGAGGTAGATATAAAGCAGCCTCTGCGCAAAATTTTCTGTTTGAAATACGATCGGGTACATCACGAAAGGCTAGCAAAATTTTTAATACACCGAAACAGAAAAAAAAAAAAAAAAAAACGCTGCCATTATACCGCTTGCCAAAAATGATTAACAAACCAGAACGTTGAGTACCAGTGCTGCTCCTCAGTGTAATCTCAGAAATTAGGTGGCACCCGTGGTGCAGTGAAAATCTTGCAAGCAAAATGGTGAGATCCACTAACCATCAAGTACACACGTCATATGCTTAAGCGCTATTAAAAGGCTGTTAATAAGAAATTGAGAACATTAGTGGCCCTACAGCTTTGCCAAGGCTGATGCTGTAGTACATACTACTCATTTATAACTAATATGACTAAAGTGTAATTTCGGTGCAGTTGGCTTTATAAAGGGACTTGCAGCACCTTTTTACTTAATCGCAAAATGTCTTAAGTGTGCAAGTCCACTGCCTCACTGACTTCCCTGCATACGCATTTGTGAACAAAAATGATTTTGTGTCTTTGACTATAGAAATGCCCTTGACTGCCTCCAGAGCATAGCCTCCTTTGTCATATGGCTGCTATGTTGTGAACCCATAATTCTACAAACACACTGTAATGTAGAGGGGTATGACAAATTTGACAAAAGTGGTAGTGAATAGGAGGGACGTATATGTGTTCCTTTATTTCTTTCCCATGTCCCATTGGTTCTGTGCTGTTAGTCATTTACGCTTGCAGTTTCTCCGTGCAGGGCGTAATCACGCAGCATTACTTTCTTTCCTTTTGCTTGTTCTCCCTTTCACATCTAGACCAGCTGCTTGACTCACTCTGTTGCATGGTTCTCTTTCTCTGCTGCTTTGTCATTTTTTGAAGGAACCCAACCAAAGCAGCCATTTATTCTCTGAGACCTCAGTATTAAGCCTTCAATGGTGGAGGCATTCGAAAAGGTGCATTTAAAGGCAAAGAAGCAGATCAGTGATAGTGTTGGCTGTCCTCTTTGCGCAAGTGATGTTTGTGATGACGATCGTATCACAATATATGACAACTTAGTTGGGTTTTGTTTACTGCAGTTGAGAGGTGCGCTTATGGGCCTGCTTATCACTTGCTGAAGAGTATTGACTTCTTCCAATGATTCACACCCTTTCGAAAGCTTATCTGCCCTCTGTGGCTTACTCACCATGCTGCTCTTGTACAGGCTGTGCGCGCACTCAAAGAAACGATAGAAGACTGTTGGGACCATGATGCCGAAGCCCGGCTGACAGCAGTTTGTGTAGAGGAACGTCTCACTGAACTTCCTGTGTTATGGGAGAGACACAAAGGTAAGTTAAGCAAACACATCTTTGAAATGTGCCTAAATTACGGTGTCAACAATATGGTTCATATATCATTGGACAGATCAAGTTGTTGGCATTTATTTAATGACATGGTTGACCTCCATTAGCCTGACATCAGCAGTGCGAAATTGGGTAATATTATTTAGCATATAAGCTTCACTCCAGTGCTGCAAATGTCTCCTCCTTGTCGTGACCCTCTATTTTATGCAATTTTATCAGATGATATAGGATGCGTTATGAAGACTGTGTTAAAACGTTGCACCAGAGTCATTCACTGGCACTCTCATTATGGTAGCCTTTACCAATGTCCTGCAAGTTCAGTGGAAAACTTGAATTGGGCAGTATAAGACAATGTGAGGCTATTGGTCACTTAGTCTTTTCACTACCAAAAGGAATCGGCAAAATGGTGTCAGTATTGCCACCCAAGGTGCGTTTGTGTTTGTTGTAAAAGAAATCTGCTGTAGAGCAATATGACAAGCATATCTTTTCAGTAGTTCTGTGTGAGGGGCATTCTATCCTAAGATGAACAATGTTGCATTCTGGACATATTCATTCTGGGGTTTTACGTGCCAAAACCACATTCTGATTATGAGGCACGCCGTAGTTGTGGACTCCGGATATATTGCCTTAGAGGATAACTTTACCTTTTGCACGACATCACATTTAGCACTTTGCCTCACTCGAGCGACAGGCATCCTCTCAATGCACTTTAGGACTAAGTAACACTAAAATAGCACTCATTGCTCACGTGCTTCTTCTTGTCATGTCTGCCCCCACTAGTTCACTTATCCTTAATAGTATGGATAAGTGATGTGAATATGATAAGTGGTGTGGATAAGTGAATACAGTTATGCTTTATTTGGCTCATGTGCGTGCACTTGCAGCTGGCCTTAGCGTGGCAGGAGTGAGCCCAACGATCAACGCCACATGGCCTCAACAGCCACGGGGACCTCCCTTATGCCTGCTCGGAAGCGGTGGAGGCCTCTCCGTGTCTGTAGTAACGCAGAGGGACACAGAGCGCAGCGAGACCACAGCCGAGACGCTGCTGTCACCTAGCCTATCTTCGGATGGGGGCGGTGGACAGCCCAAGAACAGCATCACAAACAATGTGGTGCACCTGCCCAGTATGCCACTTCAACCGCACCAGGGCAGGAATCCGTGCCTCGAGCGGAACCTCATGATGGAGCCCGCAGAGGAGGTATATGCCCTTCAGAAAATTGATAGCAAAGTGAGAACCGAGTGAAACCTTGATATAATGAACACTGATCTAACAAATTATTGGATATAATTAAGGTATTTTTGTTTTGAATGCGACTTCATCATCTGCCAAGTAGGCGGATGCTGCTACAAGCTTTTCTCTTGAGTGCAGAGTGCCTGTCTGTCTCTCTCTCTCTCTGTGTGTGTGTGTGTGTTTGTAAGGGGAGAGAAAATTATTTCATTATTCAATTCCGATTTGATAGTCAAACCTTTTACACCGCGATTCTTCTCCAACTGCCATTTTATTAGTCAGATTTTGGTCTAACGATTTCAGTTGGAGAAGAATGGCGACGTAAAAGGTTTGAATATCAAATCAAATTTCAGTAATGAAATCCACCTTCCCGCCCTCGTGGTTCTCGCGCATGAAACTCCAGATTTTTTTCCAACAAATCTGGCACTGAGTGGCTCATAGTTTGCGTTGTTGTGCTGCACACCAATCCTCTTTCCCAGGTGGCCATCAGTGGAAACACCCTGCTCGAACAGGACACGGCTGGGAGAAGCAAGGGGCTGCCCCCTTACACCCGGCTGAATGAGATGTCCACAACACCCATCACTGCCACGGCCGAAGACAACAGCGTAGCACTAGCGCTTGGAGACCTGCTGGGGGGATCCACGCGCACCTGCCACCCAATCCCCTATGTACAAAATGCAGTGCATGTCTCCACTGTCATACCTAAGCAGCCCAACCTACCAGGTAGGTGTAATAGTCGAAATGCTGTTTGTGGCTGTATTTTTACAATGCCTGCCCGCTGGTGCCAAAAGCAAAAGTGGGGAGTGAATGGGTACTGAAGTACAGTGAAACCTCGATATAACGAAGTTGTACTTGTAGCTAAAAACTTTGTTATATCGAGAACTTCATTATATTGAGGTTTCGTTAATTCAATAGAACTAAGATGAGAATATAAAATAGTTTGTTACATCGCGAATTTCATTAAATCGAGGCAGTGGCGCACCGACGGGGGGGGGGGGGGATTTGGGGGTTGTAACCCCCCCCCTGAGGCCGAGTTAACCCACCCTTTTGCATAACCCCTATTCTTTCCTTGCGCCTTTGAGTACTACAACTGAGATTAAGAGGCGTAATCGTCTGCGAGTACGCAAAAAGCGCATTTTTTTTACAATTTCATGTGAATAAATTGAAATTAGTGCTGTTTAGATGGTATTGGCAAGCTGTCAACCCCCCCCCCCCCCTAGCAGAGATCCTGGGTGCGCTACTGAATCGAGGTTTGACTGTAAAACTCTAGATCTTTCTCTAAAACTTTACAAGAAGAAATCAACTTCTTATAGAGTAGCATGTGGAAGTGAGGAGCAGTGGCAATGTGTGGTGAAAGTTGTCCATGATCTAGCAGCGACATGGGTAAAATGCGCGGGAAGGTATCGCGGCAGCGAACCATTGGCTCCCACATGATTCAAAGTGACTGGGCTAACTCTTCATTGGACTGAATGATCAATGGTCTTATTATGATTGTCATCCTCTTGGAGAGTGCTTCAGCCAACCAGGCTGCACTACCTGAGTAGTGCAGCAGAAATGGATGACCCGGTTGAAGCGTTATGGTAAGCACTGGCCATCAGTGACAGTGACGCATTCTGTGGGACTGTGGTCTAAGATGCCATGCTTTTGTAGCTTCTGCATAAACTTTTTTTTTTTTCCAACTTTTTGGCATCAGAACATGGTATTAGAAGGTGGATGGACTGCATTTGCATAGGAGATATGGCTGTAACTATATTTCCAGTGTTGTTTAGCTTCCTTGCAAGCAATAGTTGTTTGTAAAACTCATTCAATTAACATGTTATTTGGGCATACAACATTTTGTGGCCTTAATGTGAAAACAACCACTGGTGAAACTGTCAGCAAGAAGGGGAGATAATGCAGGCAGATGCTAGGTCACGTGGACCCTTCTTAGCGAAGTCCGACAACGACGGCACAGGGTCCGCATAAACAGCTTCGCTGTAAAGGTGAACACAACCTAAGGCAACTGTTGACCCTCATTTTGCCATTGAGTAGCGTTGATTTTAAATTGAGAAAGCACATAAGCTGAAATGAAAGTTAAGCAAACTTTTTTAGCTTTCTCGCATTCCTTGTGTTACCAGAAAGTATTCTATTGGATCAAAGCTTTGAACCATAACTTCTGGGCGCAGGCAACGGGCACAAACTGCAGGCTGCTGCCAAAAAGCCTTCAGAGAGGCAGAATCACCATCCGTTTGGAAGCATATTCCGGAAAAGCAACAGCAAGGCCTCCAACAATGCCAGCAACGCCGAGAGTAGACCACAGCGGCGTGTTCTGCGAGGACTGTTTGGCCGCCGATCATGGGACAATAATAGCCAGGCAGCAACGGTGACAGTTCACAAAGGCCAAGGCGCAGCACACTCTGAATTAGTGAATGCTGGAGGCTGGGTGGACAAGCTGCCGGTCAACACAGAGGTGCAGATGATGGTGGACGGGGCCTGCCGGGTCAGGCCTGTGTCTGCAGACGCTGAGACGTCTCCGCTCCTTCAGAGCAAGGACATCAACGACAACTGCAGAGACGGTGAGGAGGAGGGCAGGCTCCCGCGACCCACCACGCTGCCTCTGCGGACGTACCTGCAGCCCAAGGGTGCCACAGCAGACTCAAACTGTGCCACCGTTCACCAACCACCGTCGCTGGTGCGGACAGGTGGCGAGCAGCAGGCTGGACCACTCGCACAACAGCAGCAACAACAGACGTGCACAAGGGAGGCCTGACAGTCTTTGTCGTAGTTGCACAACCTTGCTTCCTTGTAAAAAATCATGCATGACATTCAATTGTATTTCAACAGAAGTCTATTGAATGCAACAAAAGGTCAATAGAAATGTGACAGAATTTCTCTAACAACTTCCGCAAGGGCTCCCATTACTTGATCTGCTGACACTGTTGTACTGGCTCCTCGACCAACCCTTGGGGCTGCACCTACAATGGCAGTAATCCACTGGTTGATCGTGAGCAGCTTTTCCTTTTCTCTTGTGGTTGAGAATTCTTGTTTCTTTCCTGTTGATTTGCTGCGAGATCACATATTTGCCTGATGGACTTGATGAGGTAAATCTGTTGGGAGTCACTAGCAAAGTGCACATTCTTGCACCAAGTCAGCATAAGTTGTGAACGCACTGTAAACTTCCACATATAATACGAATGTATCACCCAAAATTTTCACGTGAAATTTGGTTCTGATATTGTATCCTGGTACCAATGTGTTTAGTGTTATAAGCGCTTTTTAGAATTATATATATTCCCTTCCTTCTTTAAAGAAAAGAACACGCTATGACACAAAACACTATTGGTCACATTGTACACAGGAAAATCTATTTCCCTTTTTTCCTTTTTGTAGCTACAAAATTTTACCTTGTGTATTATATCTGGGTCTATATTATATGCGAGTTTTTGCGGTACATTTTGAAATGCCTGGAAATTAAAGGTTGTTCTTTATCTGCTTGTGGAATTTGCCATAGAAACATGAAAAAGTTGTTGCGCCTTGAGCTGCAGGAAATAATCTGCTGGCTTTGTTGTGTTCAGTGTATACCTTTTTTTTTTTTTTTTTTTAAGCACTAGAACCAATTTTTCATATAGCACAGTTGCCTAATTTATCCTTTTATTGTTAAACTTCATGGATCCACCTGGCTTTGTTGCACTGAAGTACAATTTTTTACAGAGTTGATATCGCTTCGGCCAATTATATTTAACATTTTCCCAGGAAGAACACCGCAACCATAGTATGAACATAGTTTATGGACCATTCAGTGACTCGTAATGCACTTCAGTGTAATTTAAACTGAAAGGAAAATAACGAAATAATCTACTTTCTCTTCTCTATAACTTAGCTGGATAAGGGGCCTCATAAGCAAGCACTGCTAGTACATCAGTGATTTGCCTATGTGCACTACAGACCTGAACTCCCCCTGGAGTCACATTGAAATTTCACTCCTCAAAGAAAACAAAAAGCTTTGCTTAGTCAATTCATTATGTCAGAAGAGTGCAATGGTTTTTTCTTTTATGCGTACTTGCAATGTGACTTGCATGTACTCCAGTACAATGATCTGACCAGTGACCACTCGCTTTTGAGACTCTTAACGTTATTGATTGCTGATCTGAGGTCCATTACTTGAAGACTGCTGGAGGAAAACAGTAAATTCTTTTGTACTAGTCCTGTTCATAATACAACTTATTGGCATAGAGTTTGCTATACATGCTCATGCTGGTTTAGATTGTGTCATCAGCTCAATGAAGCAGCTTTTGCAGAGTTGTTGCTGTCCAGAAAATAGAGGGTCTTTCGGTGCATTCATTAAAAGAAGTAAATAGTAATAGTACGCTGTACAAAAGTCGAAGGACAGTGCTAGATTTGAGTCGAGTGGGATGGACAGCGTTACACCTATGGAATGAAGAATTTCTTAAATGAAGTATGCTCTGCGGTCAGCTAAACAATCCTGTGTCTCCTGCAAAGTGCTCCTCTTGCTGTTTTGAGGTTCCAGCGACTAGACTGTTTGTTAAAGCCAAACTACCCCTTGGTCTAGGGGGAAGAGGGCTACACACTTGTTTGTGTGAGCTAAAAACAAACTGCATTGCTGCTAGATGAATTAACCTGGTAGAAAACTGTCAAACGTGGGTAATATGTCTTAAATGTCATTGCCGTTTCCAAGTGCTGCCACTGTAGAGATGTAGTGTTGTTTCTAATTCTGTGCTCCAAAGGCCCTTTTAAAGGCCAACTGCAATGAAATTTTGGACGACGTAATAAACACCTAGTTTCAGATAGAGTAGATATCAAGCAGCCTCCCTGCAAACTATTATGTTTGGAATAGAAGTGGATGCGCCACGAAAACCTAGCAAAAATAGACGATCTTGATGTCGAAATTGGAAATTAAAAATTTGCCGATGGATTACAATACTCCTTAATGCGAAATTTGAGTGCAGCTCTACACGTGTTTTCATTTCGCGATACATTGGCTGGCGCACGTTGCAAACGTAGAAAGCTGTGGTGCGACTGCCCAACTTATCGGGAGATTGCGAGAGGTAGCGCATAGGTGACACGTGGGCACGATTCACAGCAGCAGCCGCAGACAGACCTCCACTCATGCAGCGTTTTGTTTCCATATATGGTACCGGTGGACGTGCTCGCCCCATGCCTTAATGTTGGCGTCATCAGTGAACAGACTATGTGCGCTACTCTAGTGCCATCTCATAGCCATCGTCGCTGCAGAGCCTGTCTTGCCTGGCACAACGCTTTTCATGCTTTCGCCATAACCTCCTCCTCCGCTTTCCGCCTCATGGTTCTGCTGCACCCTCCTCACCCGCTTTCCTCCTCGCGCTCTTTCGCGATCGCCATCTTTCATCCTTCACTGTGCTCTGCAGTCGCTCTTTCATCCTTCGCTGTGCTTGTTCGCTCAGTTATGCTGAGGGACGCCGACGCTTGCCGCAGGAATGGGTCCCTAAGAGCTGCGCTTTAAAAAACACACAAAACACCACCAAGATTGCTTTAATAGTATATAGTACTACTCATTTATAACCAATTTAGCCAAAGTGAAATTTCGTAGCAGTTGGCCTTTAAATATTTTGTGGCTGCTTTTGAATGAAACGCAAGTCATTTTGCAGCCGCACCAGCAGCACTAGCAGTGAAGCCCATATAGGGTGCATTACGGGGCCTACTCAGCCCCAGATGGTCCCTCCATCAGCCCAGCTTTCTGTTCTGCTGGGGCAATTATGTTCTTCTGGCTGCTGCTAAGCTCAGGCATGTTACCACCATCCGCAAAGAGCGCGCGTCTCCTGTAATGTCTGCAGGTCAGACAAATTTCCAGACGGTAGTGCAGTGTGTGATCATTGTGCTTCTCGCTGTGTCTACAGTTATTTTGTCCTTCCATCATCATCATCATCATAGTAGCCCACTCCTGTGTTAATCGTTTTCAAACGTGGAACACCAGACTAGCTTTCGCTGCTGATTGCTTTGGTATGCAAAACATATGTAGATGCACTAGAACGCACAAACACTGGCCATGTGGAAGAGCTATGAAGTGGGCTAGTTGGTGTGCATTCATTTTTTTCTTGCGCTAAGTACCCTCCTGTACTTAGCGCAAGAAAAAATGACTGACCGTGTGTTTCTGTTGTGTTGTGTCCTTGTTTCATCCTTGCCACATGTAGACCCTTCCCTGTAATATGTACTCATGCAAAGGGGTGTCAAAAAAAATTATTTGCATCCAGCAGCTAGCTGCAAGCAAAAGACCAGAGGTCAAAGCCACCTGGTAGGCTGAGCATAATAAAAGTGAGCTAGGCATACCTGTACAGTGGTCACATTATTTAAAAAACGGAGTAGCAAGAAAGAGCCATTAAGTCAGCATACCGAGATGCCTGGAGACATGAAGCTTCAGTGACCATTGTTTTTGCATCCGAATTCAGTGTAGATATATGCACACATTTGTACAGCTATGATAACGACCAGTGCTGCATGTGCCTAATGTGACAGTCCTGTAAGCAGCCCAATGATACGGCGTGGCATGCATTAAAAAAAATTTCTGGCATGCAAGCTGTCTGCACATTACTTTCCGAGGGCCAAAATTCAGTGTTTGAAATGAAACATTTAATTTTTGGTTTGTTGGGACCCATCCAAGCAATGTTTGTGTACAGATCTTCCTATCACCTTTATTTAACAATGAGGACAGTTTTAATTGGGATCATTTAATTGCTGCCACCTTGAGCTTTAATGTGTAAAATTTGCAACTGTACTCTGGATGCGTAGTTTTGTGATCAGCCTGGAAATACCAAAAAGAGTTTAAGGGCACATTTGCAGTCATTGTGTGAGTCAGCTTTGCAGCACCACTGCAATGAGAAAATGTTTGCATTAGTAGCACAGGATTTTGAAGGAGGTGAATAGCAACCAAATCTAAAATGGTCTGTCATGAAAACCGGTTTTGGCTACAGAGAGCGTGCAAGTCAGATGATTCCAGCAGAATTCTGAGTTTTTCTTCCCCGCTCAGGGAATCCTTGAAATTGTCACTGCATAGCAAAAAAAGTAGACTAGGAAATACCCATGATTAATCGAAAAACCCTAGAAAAGGTGACTGCACAACATTGTGAGCCAACCGTGTGAATTTTTTTTTTTTTTCTGTCCTATTTATACTTCTGCGCTGTGCGTCACCCTTAGTTTGCATACTTGAGGCCAGAAGCTTGTTTCATTTTAGGAATCTCTCTCGGTAGTTAGCACAAGCGCAGATAATGACTGTAGGCATATTCATGTGCAGACACCAACTCTCCGGGTTGGGTTGTGTGCGATATGTATACTCTTCATCATTCAGAGCAGGGAAGGTTCCTACTTTCGGCTGAAAGGAGCTATCCAAGTTGCCGGTGATCAAAAGTGATCTCTGCATCCACAGGGCACTTTCCTGGTCATGTCATCAACATTGCTATGCTGTCTGTCTTGTGCTAGTTTTAGTTTGTAAACACTCCGCAGTCAATGTTTATCACCCACACAACTCTGGAAGCAGTTCCTGGTTGGTGTTTTGGTCATGATAGCAGTGGCATCATGTTTTTCGTCATGTAAATAGTTGTATAATGCAGAAAGAAAAGCAGTGTTAAAAAAAGCCTTTGGTTCTCAAACTTCCTGAATGGATACGCAAGAGGGAACAGTTGATCTGCGACAGGAAGAAAGTCTCGAAGCTGTGATAAGTGTGCAGAGTTTTTTTTTTTTTTAAGTGAAATACCAACACCAACGAGAGATCATGTGTGGTGGAGGTGTTGTGAATGGAATGCTGTTTGTTATGCTACTTGAAAGTGGTTAGTGCTGCGTGGCACCAGCCAGAAAAGGAAGACATCTTGCCGACATACGTTGGCCACTGTGTCCTTCTTGGCACTATGTCAGTGCAACAGGGTACTGCTGTACAGAGGGCTTGCCTTATGGAAAGCGTGTGTGTGCGTATGTGTGTATAGACCAAGGGTACTGCCACAGTCATGGTTTTCGGTGAGGTTAATGTGACTTGCCTTTAGTGCAAACCAATCTTAAGTGCAGGAAACTGGCTGTGTTGCCTGTTGCTCCTTCCTGCCACTTCATTAAATGAGAGAGAGGGAGGGAGCGTTGAGTGGAGTAATGCCATCACTGCAGCAAGTTAGTGAATAAATGCCTTGAAAACGTACACTTCATGACCACTGACACATGACCTGCAAGACGCACGAATGCTCATTTTGTCACATGCTCACACCTTCTGAATGTACACCGGTGAGCAAAAGTATACGGACCAGGGATTGCGCGAGAAAGCCGATTTTTTCAACAGCCTGCGAATGAAACTTGAAATTGAGGACGGCTGTCCAAACTTGGCATTGTGAACTTTCCAGGGTACTCGTCAATTTCAGTTTATGCATGATAATTACGAAGAAATTCAGTTTTTTCGGCGACCCTGTGGTCCGTATACTTTTACTCACGGGTGTACTTTCAAGTAGCACTGTTCAAGTCAAGGGCTCTACATGGAGGGTTGGACAGGGAGAAAGAGGGATTTGGAAACATGAGTGTCTTTGTGTGTGCAGAAACATTCTTTAAGCCATGTAAAGGTTGCCGTCTGAAATCCCTTTTGACGTTGAACTGCTGTCGGTAGTTGGGATTGATGGCAATGCTTGAAGTGATTTTTGTCGGTGCTCTGTAACCTGTCACATGCTACAATTTCTTTTTTTGCATATATCTTTTTTTTTTTTTAAGCACTCATGATGTATGTGTGTTTGTAAGAAATTTGTTCTTGCCTTCGACTGGTCTTTGCTTGCTGGACAATTTTGTACTTCTGAGAGGTTGAATCATTACTGCCGATGCAATCCATTGTGGGGCATGTAGGAATGGGAAAGACATTTCAAGCATCCAAAGGTGTAAAGCTTGAGCTCTCATTATGAAATGCCATTTGTGTAAATGCATTTGTGGAACTTAGATAATGCAGGCCTGTCTGCATGAACGAATACATTTTAGAGGACTGCAAATGCAGATATGGTGAGTACCACAAATATCTGTATAACTAGAGATGGCTGGAGCTTCCTCAATATATACTGTAATACTGTAAAATCGATGCTTCTCATCTAGGGCTTTGTGTTGCCATAGGTGCTATTGCATAGAGCTGCTGAAACAACAGCTGCCTGTGAAACATATTTAATGTTACAAGTATCTGAAAAAAGCAAGAGTAAAGGATTGAATGACACATGGACGCAAGCACCAAATGCCAAGTTCTTCATTCATGCAAGTTACAAAATTTCCCATAGGCCCCATGTTTCAGAATTGGGACACAATGATTGGCCAAAGTGTGTAGGGTTTGCTGATTGTCACATCACCTGCAGGTGTCAAAACTGACTACAAATCGCCCTGCCTGCAATTATTTAGTGCAAGAACTTATAAAAATAAGAGTGGAAACAACTAGTAAGTACAACTGGTGCATAGATGTCTATCTGCCTTCTCTTACAAAGATTTTGAACTTGGCACTTGCATCTTTTCCATGCTCTCATCTGTCCCACATAGTTTCCGATAGCCATGTATGAGCAACTTAACATTGCCCAATGTTTTATTTTATTTAGAGAGCAAGACCCAGATCTAAAGCTAGGGTAATCTATCGTGCATTTTGACGTAAAAATGTTGAAAAGCTGACCACCATTGCATGTCTTCTTGTCTTTCCTGTTGCTACAAACTCTGTGCAGTGAAACCAACAAGGAAAGGAGCAAGCTGAGATGTTTTTCAAATCAGCTTCGTGTTTGGGAACAGAGTGGGTGAAATTAATTAGATGCCTTGTTGTGATCCTGGTTCACTTATTGTTGGCTTACTCGCACATCTCATTCACTTCATAATTGTGCTACAATGAAACTTGCGGATTAAATTGTTCTGTTCTGGCGTGAACATTAAAAAAAGTTATTGGGAAAAAATTACCATGTAGAGAAAAGTGATCAGCATGAAAAGTTTCCTTTAAAGGAGTACTGACATCACATTTTCAAATTGTCACATTTCTGCACGAAGTTAAGGTTCAAGCCCTCTAAACCTTAGAAAGATATATACTAGCAAGCATCATAGCACCTCACATAGTTTACTAATACACCGATTTCTAGAAAGGAATTCCGGTTTTGCTACACAGGAGGTGGATTTGTCATGACGTCATTATGCATTGGCTCACTTCATTCCAGCGATCTCTACAGTTGCCACAGCTATGTTTATTTTTTACGAGCAACATCATGTTTCCTAGCTTTATTGACGTCAGTCAATAAAGCTAGGAATCTACATGACATCAGCAAATATAGCTCTGTGTCACGACGTCACAGTAATGTTGATGATGCTAGGTCTGGCATTTCGAGACCAGCCTTTATATAAAATTAAGATACCCTGCATTTCCCCAACTTTTATACTCGCTATATGTCACCTTTCTATGTGCGAGAAGCATGTGGTTGGGTTTACGTAACTTCGAAAGTATCTGCCAGTGTTCCTTTGAACGATTCTTGAGCTGTTGTATGCGCATTGCGAGTAGACGTTGGCCCCTCTAGCCTACTTCCGCAGATGCTTTGCAAGATATGCTAGAGGGAGCTTTAGCTTTCATTAGATACTTTGGCTTTGCGAATGAATATTGTTCTGCAAGCAATTCAATTACTTCAAATTGACAAGGTCTGCAGCATGTACAAAGTGGTTGAAAATGTACGGCTTGCTGTTAAAATGAGGTTACCAATCAGGCAGTGCCTGAAAAAAATTGACTTTCATTGCATCAGTAACCAACAGTACCTTTCCACCAAAATTTTAAAAATTGTTCCAAGTCTTGTTGTGTTACGAGCACGGCACAGTGTAGCAGTGTGCGCAGCAGTTGCTCACAAAAAATAGGAGGGAAGCCATAGCACAAGTTCTTGCACTTGCATTTGTGATGATCATATGTGTTCAGGGCAACGCCGAGTGTTAGTGAGTGTAGCTTCCAAGCAAACACTACAACTGAGTGTGCCTACTTGTTGTAGCACCAAGTTGCCATGGTGGCCGTGGTCCACGAGTGTGTGCCGGGGGGCTTTCATGTTTTTGAGTGGCAGTGCGTTGAAGAATGGAATGTTTCTAGTTTTGTGCGAGCTCCATAGACTAGACCAAAATGATAAGGGAGGGAAAGAATGGAGGAGTCATTTTTATGAAGCAAATGTAGATAGGAGAGTGAGCAAGAGAATAAAAAAAGAAACAATCAAGTGTGTGTGTATGCTTGCAAAATGTGATGGCATTGTTTGTTGATGAGAGAGAGAGGAGGTTGACGTGTTGTTGTTTGTACGCTGTCTTGGAGACACATTCAGAGGAGAGAGTTTATGTATGAGCGGCAAGTTTTTCCAGTTGTCTGACATCTTTCTGTAAACATTTCTATTTTTTTTTCCCCATTTCTTATGTCTGTGACAGCAACATTTTCTTTATCAATTTGAACATGCAGCATGTATCAGTTTGCCTTGTATTGCAACTTTGATGTTTTTAGCAACTGTGTTTGCTACCGACAGCACATGAATGTTTGCCGATCCATTCTGTGAGCACCAAACATTGATAAAGTGGCCATTTGAATACTTGCTATTGAAAAAAAAACGGGCTTATTTGAAACGTTAGAGTGCATCTTTTCTTTCCTATTTTTTAGGAGCCCCTCGAGTAAATCAACTTCAGATTAGTTTTTATTTATTTGTTGCTTCCTGTCAAAGTTAAGACATGCTGGTGCTGCATTTTTGATCAATAAATTTTTTTTGCATGTTTGAATGTGCGTACACTCATTTTTTACTGACCCGCCATGGTGGCTAAGGCTGCCGAGTACGTGGTCTCGAGTGCGATTCCTGAACCTAGTTTTATTTATTATTTATTTATTAGTTACCTGCATCGCCCCCGTAGGGCATTACAGCAGGGAGGTTACAGACCTAACTAAATACATGAACAAATAATTACATCTTGGCTGCATTTTGATGGGGACAGAATACAAAAATAACAACAACGAAATTTGCTATGGTAAATTAAATCCCACCAGCCACATACCTTCATAAAACCTACCAAAGCTTGCGATCACCATTCAGATTCCTTGCGCAGCTGCCATGCAGTTGAATACACTGGAGGTGAGTGAACATTCAAGATTTAAAATGCAAATTGGAGTCTTAGTCATTCAGTTCGTATTCTGCATGAGAATTTGTTGATATTCAGAATATTCACTTAATCATACAAAAAGAGATGAAAGCACATACATGGTCTGTTGGACCCCACCTGCTTCCGAGTACCTACATTATCATTTTGCAGAAGTACTGGTTACTGAGAGAGCAACTCGGGAGCAGTTAACAAACTTCTTGTGGTAGCACGTGAAATGATTGCAATTTATAATGGCATCCCTCTGAATTGGAGTGATGATAAATAGTCACTTAGCCTACTTGTGCATTACAGTATTTAAAGTCAAAATCTAGCACTCTGCCCCTTCTCTGGTTATCTACTCCAGTTACCTATGGCTGCAATGATCACGCCCTCACAAAGCAACAGAAGTGCCCTCTGTGGATGAAGAGAAGAGCTAGGCAGATGGCAAATCATGTTCAAGGGGTGCAGCATCCGAAGGGGCACCAGTGATGGAGATTTGATCATGCAAGGTGCTACACAAATTGCTGGAAGAAGGGCCAACTGTTGGGCTAGTTATAGTCTTGCATAGCTGATGGGGAAATTTAGCTGGGGGGGGGGAAGAGATGCACACTCAGAAAGGTAGGAGACCAACAAATGCGCTTCTCGCTGGAAGGATTTCCATAAACCATTGTTTGCAGTTTTTAACAGTGGAGCTGTTTAAGCTTTTCGTTTCCCCACGTAGCGTTCGCAAAAACTCGCCTAGCGATGACGTCACTGCACACAGCTGCGCCTCGCTTCACCTTGCGATAGCCTATCAATAGCTAATCGAATAATCAATAAATCCCAGAAAATTCTGGGGATGACTTGGTAGAGCTTAGCCTAAACCAAGTACGTGGCCAATACCTTGCGATAGCTAATCGATAGCCAATCAATAGCTAATTGATCAATAATCAAGAAATTCCAGAAAATGCTGGGGATGACTTGGTAGTGCTTAGCCCAAATACGTGGCCAATACCTTGCGATAGCCAATTGATAGCCAATCAACATGTAATTGATAATCGATCAATAATCAATAAATTCCAGAAAAGCATAACCCGTAAGGCCAGGACCAGGTAGGGGCCGATCAGCTCCGCTGTTTCTTTAGCCTTGTGCCACTAGTGCAAGCTACGCTAATTTTTAAAACAATTTTAAGGGGAGTTAGTGATTCAAGGATTTCACAGTTCAGCCATTCCTATAGACCAGATTATTTTAGCCTCGCACGCAGGCTGCGGGGGCACTCCAATACTCTCGACACCAGGCGCCACCTCTTGTTGTGGACTGCGGGAAATGGCGGACTAGCATCTTTATTTGTGCGTGTGCTTGCTTGTGTCGTTGCTACTCACGGTTTGAGTGAGTAGCAACAATGTACAAAAGCTACTCGTCAGGGCGGCATTGTGCCGTCGTCGGTATTCTTGATGGGAATGTGGCGAGCACCAATGTTTAAAAATTCCGCTCGGCGTTACACTCTTTGTAACCTTTGAAGGTGAAAGCCTGGTGCAAATTTAGTCATGCATTGAGTTATACATTAAGTTACACATTAGGTTATACATTACCAAATGATAGGCTTTCGGTACAGGTAAAACCCCGAGGAGCGCATACCCGCATATCACGACTTTGGGTATGAAGCGACGTATGCGCCACAGGTGATCGGGTGTGCATTTCCATAGGGCCACGTGACATTTTTTTGCCATCTGCAGCGACGCGGGGTGTTCGACAAGGCCATTGCCAACTCTTTAAAGGAGACCTCTGCATGAGACACATAAAAGTTTCGCCTTAATAACTACTGGGGTTTTACGTGCTAAAACCACAATGTGATTATGATGCACGCCGCAGTGAATGGTTCTGGAAACTTCGACCACCTGTGGTTCCTCAATGTGCACTGCCATGGCACTTTACACGGGCTTCTAGCATTTTGCCTCTATTGAAATGCGACTGCCGCAGCTGGGATTGAATCCACGTCTTTCGCGTCAGCAGCCGAACACCGTAACCACTGCACGAACGCGGCGGTGCCGAGTGATGAGTTTTCAAGAAATGAAACGCTAGGAAACCAGATCATGATTATTGTCGCATGGCAGAAGGGCTCCCCAAGTATTCGTTTTTTTTCTTTTTCTTAACAGCAGAGCTGTTTAAGCCGAGCGTTAGTCCATAACGTGTGAACAGAAAATGTGGGCCAATACTAGCGGTAGTGCAGAAAGGGTCTAGGTTCAATGGCACATACCACTGTGAACTAGCGAAGCTAAGCCTGGCTCAGTCTACCTAAGCATGGTTGTGACTACTTATGCTTAGTCAGTCATCGATAGCCAATCAATAGCTAATAGATCAATAATCAATAAATTCTGGATAATGCTGGGGATGACTTGGTAGTGCTTAGCCTAGCTCAAATACGTGGCCAATACCTTGCGATAGTCAATCAATAGGGCCCAGAGAATGCCCAGACTTTGAAGCGCACTTTCGCAACCGGTGTACATTTGAAGAACTCCATCATCAATAACACAGCAGCCTCCCTATTTTGTTTCTACGTTGAAGAAGGTCAGAGGTGATTACGAGTGGTAGGGCTTACCTTGTGCTCTAAAAATAATAATAGAAAAGGTGCAGCCAACCGAGGTTGGATTTAGCAAACTAAGGCGTTGTAATGTTGCTGATGTTTATGGCAGAGGGGGGGGGGGGGGGGGGAGAGAGAGAAGAAGGAAAGGCAGGGAGGTTAGACAGACGCACGTCCGGTTTGCTACCCTACATGAGGCCAAGGGTATAAAGGGGTGAAAAAAAGATAAACAAGGGAAGGAAGGGAGAGGACTAGTTGCGTGCAGCCTTGAAAGTAGGATGACTTGTGGAAACAGTGGTCCAGTAAGCCATAAGACATTTAACAGTGTAAACTTTGGCTACTGTCAGCAAGAACATCACCATTGTACCCTGAGCGCATCATTTCATTCATCATTGTTTTCATCTGTAGTAGGGGGCCAGACGTGTCATCAAACAACGTTTACCCTAATGAGCATCATTTTCTCCGTCACCGACGCTAGAAGGTCTTATCCTCAGATGGGTTCGCTTCTCGGCAGCCTGAACCTCTACTGTTAAAGTAGCAATATCAGCTATTAGGCGAGCCAGTTGTGTACATCTGTTTCCGGGAAATTCTGGGGATGACTTGGTAGTGCTTAGCCTAGCCCAAATACATGGCCAATACCTTGCGATAACCAATTGATAGCCAATCAATAGCTAGTCAATAATCGATCAATAATCAATACATTCCGAAATATGCTGGGTATGACTTCGTAGTGCTTAGCCTAGCCCAAAAGCCAGGACTAGCTAGGTGCCCATCAGCTCCGCTGTCTCTTAGGCCTCCAGTGCGCCTCCAGTGCAAGCTACACAATTTTTCTTTTTTTTTTAGAGTGTTCAAGCAAGCGCGCTTTGGTCACGTATCGCATAGCCAACGAGGCTATTAGAGAAGCTTTCAGAGGCAGTTCAAAAGAAAACAAACAGTGCTTCACGGCAATATTGTTACTTCCATCGCATCCTTCACTCAGTAACTTTACACGAGGTGTGAAATGCATTTCGAAAACCGCTACCCTGTTTAGATAAGTTTGTCGAGGTACGAATGAAATCTAGTTTTATACCTTGCGAGTTTTACTTTTGTCAACAACTCTAAAGCTTCGCCACAACACAATGTCATGTCACTGCAAAGGCTCTGTGACAGCCACAGCAATGTTACATGCAGCTGCAGCATGCTTATTGGCACTAATTATCTTGCACCATGGCTAGCACTTGCCAGAACACTTAATCTAACAGAATATCTCGCTTTACGACGCACGGAAACCAATGCATACGTTTTCCTCAAATGAAAATGTGTCGCCCTCATTGTGACCACGACACCGCTAAGCTTTAGAAAAGCCAAGCGTGCCCTCGATCGGACGCGTGTTCTACAGCCTTCGCCATGCGTACATAATGCAGAAGTGAAATGAGCATGCACTTAGCAATTTTAAGCATCAACGGTCCGCTTGAACAATTCATTGCCACCGATCCTGCTCCGCCAGTGCAGCGATTCGCGGCACCACCGTCGCGAGAAAATGCCGGGGCCGGAGAACGGCTCAAAATTCTAGTCTATAAGTACTAAGTGGCTAGTGCTACACCAAAAAGCTTCATAATTACCTTTGTACAGAGACTGCTTTGAAAAGATAGCAGTGCTGAGCTTCGTTCCTGGACCAGGAATTTCTCAACAGAGGAATCTTGTATACCCTTTAGGCGCTGTGTACACAATTGTGCATGCTAAGATACAGCATCTAAAGCAAAGCACTGATAAAGATAAGGATATTTGAGACATGTTGCATACATCTTGAAACACTTAGTGACCGTGCGCTGAATCTTGCAATAATATGTGCAAGGTATTTAGTAAAACGAGTTGGAAGTTAAGACAGCTGGATGTTTGTGCTCGGTGTCAGTATGTCGTCGTATAGCAGGTTCACTTCTTCCTTCGTCTTTCACAACATGTTACACCGGCAATATTTTTCAAGTGGCTGGACAGGTGCTTTCCAAGTTTCATCATCATCAGCCTATATTTATGTCCACTGCAGGACGAAGGCCTCTCCCTGCGATCTCCAATTACGCCTGTCTGCGCTAGCTGATTCTAACTTGCGCCTGCAAATTTCCTAACTTCATCACTCCACCTAGTTTTCTGCTGTCCTCGACTGCGCTTCCCTTCTTTTGGTATTCATTCTGTAACTCTAATGGTCCACTGGTTATCCATCCTACGCATTACATGGCTTGCCCAGCTCCATTTTTTTCTCTTAATGTATTGCATTCCTTCCTTTCCAAGTATGGCAGACATGAAATAGTTGATGGTCTGATATATGATGTTTCTGTAGAGAGTTCTTGCAAGGGGTCCACATTCTGTAAACTTGAAATAACTCACTGAAGAACTGTAAGTTCTTGATTTGTTATGCAACTGTACGCTTTCCACAATTCCAATAAATGTGAATAATGCACGCAATTCACATAGTAGGCAATACTTGTCTAAGTACAAGGATAATCCTATCATATTTACATACTATAACCATGATAAAGTCTGGTTGTAGTACTAACCAAGATAGTTACTGTCCAGCAGCCTTCATTAGCCACTGGAAAATGTAAATAGTATTACTACTCTGACATGGACAGACGTCAGAACTACGTATGTACAAAACTAAACCTTGGCACGAACAATAAACAAAAAATGGAGCTGTATAAACAACAGGTTTTAATATCGGACTTATACATACAACATTACACAATTATACATAATTGACAAGCTATCGCTTGCCAGCCAGTTGCTGCTTCATAGTGGCAATTTTTTCACTGACTGCACGGTTTGCCGCTGTACATTTTGCCAGGATAAAGTTCAAAGCACCCTCGTCCTTCTGCTCAAAGGCAACCTTTGCAGCTTCCTCCAAATTGCTGTCAAAGAAAGGTCATTTTTTATTTACATGCATCAGTCACTAAAACAATCCAAAGACAACAGCCAGAGTTTAAATGTTGGTAGACCAATTGAAAATCCTAACCACACGTAGCTTAAGATATTTTAGTAAAGTTTTTAAGAGCCTAAGCACTCTGACAACACATTCTTGGGCCAGCAGAACATGTATTCACAAGTAAAGAGCACAACTTTATAATTAACTTCAATTTAATCATTCAAGATAATGTTTATTCTTATATGTAAAGTACTGCACTTGTATTCTATCATTACAAATAATAAGGCACAACAAAAAGGGTACGTTGTCTACTCTAATGTTGGTAGTGTTATCTGGTGTCAACTTGCAAAAAGATAAGCATTGCAAACATGACAGTAAGTTCAGAATGGAGTTTTACCATTCATATTCTCTTGTGGCTATGCTAGTACATATATGCTTCACTTTAGTCAACCTCTTCCTCATTTTAGTATACTCGACAAGTATGGCGGGAGTGATAATCGCTACTGAACTGACTGCACGAATAATTTGACACAAACTAAAACATTTTTGCTTCTGTGCAAAAAAAGCAACCCAAGCCCAGGATGGCCAAAATCAGTGATCAACTATTCCAATTAAGATAGACACTAATTATTAGATGGAATTACATAACATCATAACAATGGCTAATTTGCTAAATGTCTTTCCATGCGCTGGATGTTTTATACATACTCAATGGAACAAAAGTGTGAGTTGTCTCGGTAAACTAAGGTGAAACGCTTCTTTAGTGGGTAAAAAGAAAGAAAAGTGATGACACCTCGTGTCACTGAAATGTCAGCATTCTGTACTTATTTGGGCACTATGGAAACTATGTATACTGATGAAGAATAACGCGATAAACAAGGCATGAAAAAGACGTCCCTAATGTATCCCGCTATTTGTCAGTATAGAATACTAATTCGGCCATCATTCAGTACTTGGACTATGTTTAGGTAATACTAAAAAATTGCGACTTTAAAACAAATCAGACTTATGGCATTCAGGAACTATGCAAAGATGCAGTAGACAGTAGCATTAGTCATGCAAACATAGTGCAATTATTTCCATTCACGAATGTCACTACCATGTTTCTAGAGCACTGGAAGATATACAACAGGGCAGGCACAAGACACCAGCTAACTGACGAGGTCAGCACCATGACCAGAGAGCCTTGGCTGGCTGATTGTTTCACAGCACCAGTGACAAGAGTGAGCTGGTTAGTAAAATGAGGGCTTAAGTGAACACCATGGAACTACAGTACAAAGGCACATACCCAATCTTAACAAGGTATCTGACTTTGTTCTCCTCCTTGACTTTTGGCATGTACTTCTGTGCTTCAAATTTGTTTCTGTGCTCCAAGCAAATATCTACGAAAGGCTGAAAAAGAAAAACGAACAGAAAACATCACCAGATGCTCCTAGCTAAGCTCACATACCAGCGAGCTGGAATATTAAGGCTGTAAATGCACTGGTTATGCTCACCTCGTATCCAATGGGCGACTTCTTTGATTTGGAAAACTTTTCCAGTTCTATCCAATGCTCTTTCTCTGCCAACACCTTTATTTTAAGCCACCAAAACCTGGGCAAGAGCATTTTATCAAGGTATTAAAAATGCTAAATTTAATGCTGCCACTACTCTATAACTATCAATCAAATAAATATGCTGCACATTTTCAATCTCTCTTTTCATTGCCACTGCCACTACCAGGAGAGAGCAGTCAAAGTATCAACACAAATACCAAATGCAGACGTATTCTTAAAGCTCATGTACAATTTTGAGAATAGCTGCAAAATAGCCAGAGCGCTGATGTACAACCATTACTTGTGTTATCACCCAAAATCAGCTTTCTGAAATGGATGCCTCATACTAAACTTCAAAATTGTGAAACATGGTATGCAAATATGAAAAAACATGTCTTCAAACTTTGAATGAAAAATGTTTACAGTCACATTAGGCAAAAGGGGCTATGTCCAGTACTACAGCACACCATAAGAGGTCAATAAAATAGAAAGCATGTTAGAATGCAGCAACTTGCCAATATCAATGTAAAGTGAAAGTGTTTAAGGCCCCAATATTTGTAAAACCTCGGTGTGCTGGACTTCAAACATGCAAAAAAATGTATACATGCATACCCCAGAACCTTATTTGCACTTTTGTGAGGAATAGTTAACACTCTTTAGCATTTTTAAAAATTGCAACGGGGCATCGCCTTGACAGAAGAGTCACCATTCATTCCAATTTATGGCAGCCATATATTATAAGGATATCCTAATTTAGAAACATTAACATCTTTGCTGGCTGGTGTAAAAATAAAAGTCAATACCACGAGAGATGTTGTAACTTGCCTTTTCTCAGGCACCTTGAAGTCTTTGCAAAGCTCCTCGGCTAACTTCATCTCCCCAATTTCCATGAGCCGCTGCATTGTCTCATGCACCGACAGGTCAAGGAACTTATCGTGAAACTTGTCCTCCAGCTTCAGCTGGTACCTCATCAACCTCATCTGGTCCTCTGTTTGCTAAACCAAACATCACAGGAATAGAGGCACTTGTCACAATATTCGTCCTCGAATTTCAGTTGTTAGCCTCCGCGTGAGCTGTATTCTTAATAGGTCACTTTTTGGGCTATGACTTTCATTTTGCAAATGACTCAAGCGTAACAAATGTGTTTAAAAAAATTTCTCGAAGAGCACCCATCTCATTAACCTTAACATCTCACAGCCACCAACAGTGCTGATAGAGTGAGCAGCAGAAATGTTTTGTCACTACAATGAGCAACTGCACTAAACAAAGTTCAAAAAGTGCACTGGAATATGGAATCGGGTACTAGAGAACGGCACTTTACTTCACCATGACTGGTCTCCGCAGAGTACATTGCAATTTGCTCACCACAGCGCAGAAGTCGTTGCTTCCTTTCTTGCTCCCCTGTTTGTACTTGGCAGCAGCTGCTTGCAAACAAGCGATCCGCTGCTCGGTACGCTGAAACGGTTCGCAGCAAGCATAAACAAATATCTTGTAAAAGTACTGAAAGTTGGGCGAGTTGGTATCTATTCATCTTGTAACTGCAGCGCGCACACGAGAAACGAGGACAAAAAGTGAAAGTGACAGACAGCGCTTGTCTGTCACTTTCACTTTTTGTCCTCGTTTCTCGTGTGCGCGCTGCAGTTACAAGATAAATATCTTGTATTTCCGCGAAACTGAGCAAAATGCCTGTGCACACAATTCCAATAGTGCATGTTTTAAAGGGACACTAAAGGTGATTAGCTGATTTAGTAAATTACACTTTTACAATACAAAAAACAAGAACACTTTTATTGTGAAAAACATTTATTTGTTATGATGATTTGTCCACATCGGCGTTCCATATACAGTAACAGATGGTCATAAAGATGCTGGAAGTGAGGTGCATGGCGTGGCCTCTTGAACATAGAGAATGCGGGATGCAAGACAAGGCGAGAGAGAGAGAGAGAGAGAGTTCAGAAGCAGAGTTCAGAGCCAAACTGCGCTAGACTCTTACTGTGAGAGGAGGCTCGGTAAGTCAGAAAAGATGCAAATACGATAGACGGTGGTGCCGCCGCCTTGAAATTTCCACACCAGCTTGCTTTGATGTCAGGGAATTGGGCCTAGTTAAATTTTTGTTGATAAAGATGGACCACATTGTATTCTAAAAAGACCAAAGGCACCTTCTAAACTGATTTAGTGTTTCTCTGTGGCGACCCTTTAATGTAAGTCACTCTACAATGACAGCAGTGGGAGTGCTGTTGCATGACTAAATACCCAGGACGTCCCCGTAAACCTGTTTGCCCTGCACAACAGTGGGTTCGTCCTCACCATTACAAAGGATAGACGTGTGCAAGAGCAGGAGCACACGAGTGCAGCAATAGTTCACGGGCCCCGTGGGCTCTGAGGTCTCACTGAGTTTGTTGTGTTCTGACGCACACACAGCATGTTTGCCACATACCATGGCCCTGCAAACACAAGTTCATAGATTGCAGGCAATGCTATGGAAGCTATGCAAGTAGTGCGGCCACAGAAGTCTCACTCTGCGCATTTTGCAGTGCAGCTGTTTTTGATCTGGAACATTTTTTTAACGAAATGACTACTTCACATATTACAGCTAAATATGCTTTCATATAACATATCCGTGATATTTTGAAATGTAAGAGATCTATTTAAAGCATGCCTAGTATCTTTCTTTCATATGTGACGCAAATCGTTTGGTTGCGGATGCAAGCTGTGACAGAAATCTCTCTAGCCTTATTAGCGTTGCCTGCTACGTATGAAATGGAGTATATACAAGGCGAAGGCAGCGACGGGGAGAGGCCTTAACTGCAAGAGCCATGTCTTTTTTGTCGAGTCTTATGTCATTCCAGATTCTATCAGAGCAAAGTACACACAAAAAAAAAGAAAAAAAAAAGAGAAACGAGCCAAGAAGCACCGCACATTGTGATATGTACTAGTGTAGCGATCCCGTACTGTGATCAAGCACTGCTAAAGTGTGGTGTCGCAAACATTAGAATATTTGGCAGTATGATCAAGTCAGCTTATTGCAACTGCTGGTGACTGGCATCTCATCCTTAGCTAATGAAACGTGGCTACTGTCACTTATGTTGCCATAGGTGAGTGATGCATCTCTTATGATGGTGCTGTAGCTCACGAATGCTAAAAATGAATAACTAGCCATGTGTGAGGTTATATGCATTCCTTTATACACATATACTCAGTGACTGGTGAATCAAAGCTGCTGCACGTAACTGTTACAATTAGTGCAAAGCAGTGGCGCACCGACGGGGGGGGATTCGGGGGTTGTAACCCCCCCCTGGGGCCGACTTAACCCCCCCTTTTGTTTAACCTCTTTTCTTTCCTTACGTATTTGAGTGCTGCAACTAAGATGTAAGATGCGCAATCATCTGCACACTCGCAAAAAGCGCATTTTTTGACAATTTCCCGTGAAAAAATCGAAATTAGTGCTGTTTAGATGGTATTGGCAAACTGTCAACCCCCCCCTGGCAGAGATCCTGGGTGCGCTACTGGTGCAAAGTATGGGCGAATGGTTGGCATGGCTACACAGTGGCCAAATTCGCAGGTAGAGTTGGTGCACTGAATACTACATTGAATGTTGTACACTTTTCATACGTGCAATGGCAGGAACTGTCCGCATAGACTCACTGCTTGTATAGCAGCATAGAAAAGTAGGTCGGCATATTGAATTTCAGTGAAAGAACTAGAGCACTGCACGGGCTCGGGCTTACCTGAAAGCCCGGGCCGGGCCGTTTTTTTCATGCGCAGTTTTTTTCTGTGCGTAGGGCAGTTTTTTTTCACGCACTTGGACTGGGCTCGGGCACGGCATGTGCTTTTTGATCTGGGCCCAGGCCGGGCCCGGGTTTTCTGACGCAGGCCCGGGCCGGGCTCGGACTTTCTGGTGGTGCGCATGTAACGTACAGCGAGTTATCCTCGTGCGTCTCAACTCTGAAAAACATATTTTTCGGTCTCGAGCCGGGCTCGGGCCTAAGACAAAAGGGTGGCGGGCCGGGCTGGGTGGGTAGCGTAGATTATTTCCGGGGCCAGGCCGGGCCCGGGCCGGGTCCGGGTCTCGCCATAAAACTTTTGGGCGGGCTCGGGCGGGCAGCCCAACGTGAAAACGGGCCCGGGCTGAAAAAATCAGCCCGTGCACTGCTCTAGAAAGAACCCTGGAGAAACAGTACAAGACATACAAGCATGCAGTGGGACAGTCAACCGGCTACTATAGCCTGCCTGTGTCTATTCCTTACAGTGGCGGGTGGAAACCAGCCTTACCTGATTGTGGTAAGGATTGCTGGCTCTATGCAAGTCCCCTATAGGCCAGGCATGGTTTTGGCAGGCTCAATCAATCAGTTTCGTGACTTACAAACAATGCATGACAAATGTGTTCATTTGCAAGTGCTGCTGTAATATCGAGAGACTAGGCAGCTATAGAATTCAGGAAAAAGCTTAACTTGTCTGATGCATATGGCAAAAGGCTTTGTTTGACTTTGCCATGCAGCTATTTAACAATGTTTTGCTACTAACAGTAAATTATTAGACATACAGTAATATATCCTAGGGTCAAACAGACCACAGGTTCATGAAAAGACCAAATTAAACGATTTCAAACTGATGATGATGATATGTTTTTTTGTTTTTTTTTTTGTGGCGCAAGGGCCACGTGTGGCCAAAGAGCGCCATGACTGATAATGCTGTGTTAAATGCTGATTGGTGAGTTGCGATGATGGGATGTAACAGGGCTGTAAAGTGGCCTAAAATCAATCGCTATCGTAGAAGCTAAAATGATATATAGTATAAAATTATGACAGTGATACGTGGAGTGGTCTATGGGTATAGTATGAATGACAAGTGATCATGAGGCTAAAATGCGAGAATATGGAAATAGCACGTATGCCTCCTTAAGGCCTTTGAGCCCAAAGGCTGGGAGGCAGGTGCTTTCTTTTAATGCAGCCACCGCAGCAGAAAACTCTGTTAAGAGACCGTGCTACGGATTTCCTGGTGCTATAATATAAAAACTATGTACATCTTTTAAAAATTCGAACAAGGATTGATATTTAAAGAGAGTTTAGATGCAATAACTCACCGTCATTTTGTAGCTTTCAATGATTTTACACTCTGCAATTCCAGCATAGTTGTCCTCCTGATCATGAAGACTTTCCAATTTCTGCGGGTCCCATTCTTTGCAGACCTGCGTGAAAAGTTTGATGACATCTGTGCAAAAATTTGTTTGTTTGCTGGCCCTCTTTAAATTTTGATTTTAATAACATCCTTGTACTCAGATGCAAGATCTTTTAAGAGCATCAAACAGCTTCATGATGTTTACGTAAACCTGCCAATAGAAGCATACACTACATGTTATCAAAAACTACCAAGAAACGTTAAATTTTACATACACCTGATTCAATATTAGCAGGAACAGATCACCTCTCAGAAAATTTTTCACAGAATGTATGCATCTGGTAGCTTCATCTACCCCACATGTTCCAGCACACATACAGTACTTGAATGCAATAAAATGGCAGATATCCACATAAAAAATATTTTCATCACATAAGCAAACAGTTTAGTTACTACACATATAATATTCTAGACTTTGTATATGAATGCCATTATGAAGCATTCTATGGTAAGAAGAGTTGGCCTTAATTACGTCTTTGCTTTAAAGAGGCCAAGCACCACCTTTTTTCGAAGTCTCAAAAAAAACCTTGTAACCAGTTTTGTGCCCCCCATGAATATATTGCTAAAATAATTTTTCAAAAAGATCTAGTAAGAGCGTAGATACTACAAGACCTTTTTTTTATTTATTTTTTATTTTATTTTCAATACTGTGAGCCCTTTCGGGCTGTTACAGGGTGGGATAATTCACAATACTAAGAGCGAATATACAAACAGTGTAATACAAGCAACACAATGAAAACTGAAAGTAAAAATGTATAAACACCATACAATAGCATAAACAAAACAGCAGCAGAAATTTCGCAGTACAATGCCAAAAAACATTGAATTTAAACATATAATGATTCTAGGTTTCTCTCAAAATTCGCAAGCGAATTCATACCATCAAATATTTCTGAGTTAAGTTGGTTCCACTCTTCTATAGTTCTGACCAGAAACGAATGTTTGTAAACATCGACTCTAGGCACATAAGGTCTAACAACGTATGGGTGACAGGACCGAGGTGACACTCTGCCAGGAGGCTGCAAGTAGAGTCCGGGATTTAGGTTTAACATGCCATTGTACAATTGATAAAAAAATTTTAGCCTGGCTATTTTCCTTCGTGAAGCTAAATCTGGAAGGTTTGCCTTATCAATAAATGCGGTAACAGATTCAGTTCTCTCGTACTTAGAAAAAATAAAGCGCACAGCAAGACGCTGTATACGCTCGATCTGATTTATTAGAGTTCGTCGATACGGGTCCCACACTATACTCGCGTACTCCAGGGTAGGTCGAACAATCGTAGTGTAAGCCTTCAGCTTTACGTCAGGGGACGCTTGCTTTAATTTCCGCCGAAGCATTCCCAGCTTTCGCTGTGCTGATCCACAAATGTTAGCAACATGTTCGTTCCAGCTTAAATTATGTGTGATGGTAACACCCAGATATTTCATCTTCATGGTTCGTCGAATTTCCTTAAGTCCAATTTTGTAATTAAATTGCAATGGGGATTTTTTCGCTGTAACGCTCATGCAGACCGACTTATCAAAGTTAATTTCCATGTCGTATGCTGCACACCAATTAGAAATTACGTTTAGGGAATCATTTAGCAGGGATTGGTCGTGGACGCTCCTCACTCGACAAAATAACAGACAATCGTCCGCGAAAAGGCGAACCTCAATTAGTGGGTCCACATCTTTAGCAATATCGTTGATGTAAAGCAAAAATAGCACGGGTCCTATTACAGATCCTTGGGGCACCCCAGAGGTGACAGGCAATGAAGCTGAGTACTCATCAGCTATTTCCACAAACTGCCGTCTGTTACACAAGTACGCCTCAATCCACTTTACCACCATGGGATTTATACCGTATGTTTTCAGTTTTTGAATAAGTTTTACGTGGCAGACTTTATCAAACGCTTTTGAGAAATCCAGAGCAATAACGTCAACTTGCTCTTTCTGGTTTATAGTATCTGCAAAATACTGAATTGTTTCAAAGAGCTGCGTAACGGTTGATAAGCGCCTTCGGAAACCATGTTGTTTAGCATAGAATAAATTGTCTTCGGCATACTGAACCAGATATTTGTTAATTACATGTTCAAGTAGTTTGCATACGGTGCATGTTATCGAGATGGGACGATAATTACTTAATTTTAGCTTGTCTCCAGCTTTGAAGATCGGAACAACGCGGGCAACTAACCAGTCATCTGGCAAGGCACCCATTTCGAGGGAAGCAGTGAATATTTCTACTAAAAAATTAGAAACCCATTCACAATAACGTTTTAGAAATGCATTTGGTATTTTATCGGGACCAGAACTTTTCCTCACATCTAGATTTAGAAGTAGTGCTACGATTTCGTCTTTAGAAATAATGAAGTCACTAGTACGTTCTTCATTTACCCCAGCTTCTTCTACCAGATATTCTTTCTTAGAGGAAAACACCGTGACAAAGTAGTTGTTAAAAGCCTCAGCCATTCTCACCGGTTCACTACAGACGGTTTCATTGACTAAAACACCATGTATCATTGGCTTTGAAGAAGATAAGTACCTCCAGAATTTTTTCGGGTTATGAGCCACGTAATCAGTCAGCGTAGACGAAAAGAAACCAGTTCGGGCATCTTTCAGCTCTCTTCGTATCTGGGTGCCAAGCGCCGAAATCGTTGCCGCTATCTTTGGAACTTTTTTTCGAGCACGTCGCAGTCGGCGCTTTAAATGAATAATATTGCGGGTTACCCACGGGTTGGCCCTTTCTATTCGCTTAACTTTCCTGGGAACAAAGCGAGATAAACAATGTGATACCAGGGACTTAAAGTGCTCCCACAATTTATTTACATCTTTTTCCTGTGGAAGCATGTCGAAACCTATTTCCAGAGCATCCAGAATTGATGTGTCATCAGCTCGTTGAAAATCGTACACGTATGCTGTTCGGGCTTTAGTTAATTTTTCGTTTGTCGCACTAAGGACAACTACTACAGATTTATGGTCTGATATCCCATCTTCAACAGTGACATCATGGGTGAAAGTTTTATCAGACAAATTTAGTAGATCTAGTAGGAGCGAGATTTACCTTTCTCATTCCCCCTCAACGTCCTTCGTTCCCATGAAGTGATGCAGCACCGATGGCGGTACCCAGCTCACATGTTTTGATCATCCAATCAGCGGTTTGTAACGTCATCTGTGCGGCGGCCTGTTTTAAACCATATGCGTACATTCATAGCGTGCATAACAGCTTGCCTATGCCACGTCAGTCACCAGGTTATGCATTTTGTACTGGAGCTGCCAGTGGCAACCTCTTAACACCCCACCTACTAACATTGTGTGAGGTCTCTTCCACTGAACCCATGAAACCATGGTGGTCGCGTTTGGCACCTTTTACAGAAATTTAGTGACTGCTGTTGCGTGAGAATGGCAGCAAAACAGTGGCAGGAGAGCCATAGCATCAACAAAATTTCCTGATGACATGGAAGTTGTCGACCAGACACTGCTGCTCCACAGGAACAGCACCTCCCAGGCGCACACATTCACCGAATGAGCGAGTAACATGAACCTGCCCTGGCAGCTATCGAACAATAACAGCCATCCATGGGAACCTTGCATATGACAACATATGCAAGACGCCAGCAGCTTCAAAATGGCCGAGGAGAAGGTCTCTGTTTGAAAAGAGTGTGTTTGAGAAAGAGGTACTAACTTTGTGCACCTGTGAACTCCACGCACCGTGCACGACTGAAAAATTTAGCTGAGACATTTACAGCTGCGTATGTTATCCATGGAATGTGTATTCTCATCAAGCCCGAGGTGTGGTTCAGGGCCCCTTTAAACCTGCACAATTTATTTCAATGAAAACAGCTGCCCTCCAACACATTATCTCCAAGGAAATAAGTTTACCAATTAGAAACATCTTAAAACCGTGTGCTGTTTTTACAAGAATGAGAAACATGTTTCACATTGCTTAAAAATTGCTAAGCTTCTTTTTCTTTTCTTCAGGAAATAACAGACCTACTAAAACTAAGGTGACAAGTGCTGCCGAAACTAGTTGATGTAATAGTCAGTGCAGGTAGCCTGTGGGCCCACTTGTTCAGTGCATAACAACCATCGACAGTATTTATTTACAACTGCAAATTATTATTACTGAGGAATACTAAAACTATACACACATATTTTTAAAGTATAGATAGTTCACCTAATAAGGGACATTAGAGTGATGTATGAAGTCAAGCTAGACTAATAGATAACATTTCTAGAATACCAGGCAGCTAAGTCTTAACACAAGCAAAAGTTTGATAAGCCAGAAAGGTGCAAAAATAAAAATTACTAGGAGTCCGTTATGCTACAACTAAGACACTTGAAGGCAAATGCTGATAACTCAATGACACGACCAGGACCACTTTTTTTTTTTTGCTGAGTCATCTTCACTCAGAACCCATATCTTGCAAAGTCAATTTTGCAAGTCATCCTTATTTCACCAAACTTGGACTGTGACACAGCACTTTTTTGCCGAGTCACCATCACTCTGAAACCACAATTTACAGCCATTTTTGCAAGTCATCATGTTTTCTTGCAAGTCACCCTTCCTATGATTCACCAAACTCGAACCGTGACTCGGCACTTTTTTTCCCGAGTCACTCTCACTTGGACCCTCAAATCTCACATATATTTTTTGCAAGTCACTCCCTCACTCCATAGCCCCTTGATTCACTTTTAATTCACACTTGATTCACTCTTTATTCCATCTCAGTTTTACTTCCATCACACTTGGTTTGCTCTATAACTCCATTAACTCCATGTTTCTAATTTTCATCACTCTTGATTCACTTTAATTCACTCTCATTTCCTTTTCATTATCTTAGCTCATTCTATCTCATCATTACCTTTCATTTGACTCCTATCACCCAACTAAACCGCTTTTTATCACCATCAATTCACTCTTAATTCACCTCATTCACCTCTCCATATACCCATTTTTTGTCATTATCATTGCCATCATAACCATACTTACACCCATTGATTTTTTGGGTTTTCTGACCCATTTTTCCACTTTGTCATGCTAATTATCATAATTAATTTAGTGACTATGATGATCATTTATTGATATTTATATTCCTGATGTAATTACCTACTAATTTATATATAATGTTATGGGGTTTGTAATGATCTTATTGAGCTATTGATTTTTATACATATTTGTAACTGATTTTTTGTCTATTTGGCTCCACTTTTTCAAGGTCATCTCAAAACGAGACATATAAGGCGTTCACCTTAAAATACAGGTGGTGACACCACTTTGATACTCCCATACCAGCGCTCTGTGATATCAACAGTTTTGACATCATCCATCAAAGGCTGTTTAAATATTTATAAATATGAAAGTATTACAACAGTGAACGTAAGCACGCTCAATCGAGCAACACTCAGCATTTTTTCTTCAACAAAAAGAAAGCCAAAAAACTACACTAAAATAACATGAAATCTGTGACACCACACTGACATTATGGACACCAGGTAGAACGTGAAGTTCAGGAAGAGAAGCTGGACTTTCATCTTCTGGAAAAATAAGTGCCAGTTTTTGCAAGAGAAATGCAAATATGTAAAGACTACTCTTGCAATCTAAACAAATCCTCTTTTTCTCTTTACTGTACCTTAAAAGGGCAGGCTTCATTATTGCAGAACTGATAACAGCAAGTCTGAATACAGCAGCATTTAAGAACCTACGCTCTTGGCATTTCATACCATTAAGCTTGTCTGCATTATACATGAATAACACAGTAAAAATAATAAGAGCACAGAATAGAGGCTTACCTTAAGATAAAGAGACCATGCTACAGGATATGCCCGAATTATCATGTCAAGCTGCGTAGGTTTCATTTCTTTCAGCTTCAGCATCACCATGTATACTGAAATTGCAACAGCTCGTGTCATTACACTCGCACTTCAGGTCAAAGACCTTAACAGTCTGCTGACAATGCTGACAAACTAGCAATCTGTTGAAGATCTCATCACAACTACAGACTGTGCCAAAAGAGTGCGGTCTACTACATATGTGGCCAGAGTTGTTATGAAGCCTAGTCGTGGCACTACGATGCAAGAGCTTGACGCTGCAATTTCTGCTTCCCGACGCTCATCGGCACCAGGACCTGACGGAATCACATACGCTGCACTCCACCATCTTGGCACAGAAGCACGACGTATCCTTCTATCTTTTTATAATGCCACATGGGAGTCTGGAAATGTTCCAGATAGTTGGAAGTGCAGTCGCATTGTAGCATTACTTAAACCGGGGAAATGCCCTAACGAGCTTTCCTCCTATAGACCGATCGCCTTAGCCAGTTGCGTCGGCAAAGTAATGGAAAGAATGGTTTTGTCAAGGATGGAGTGGTTCCTAGAGAGCAATAATTGCTTTCCTGATTTTATGAATGGATTCAGAAGAGGCCGTTCTTCGATCGACGGTGTTATCGACTTGGTCTCCACTGTTGAACAGGAAAGAAGTCGCCGCCGGTTAGTTGGAGCTGTTTTCCTGGATATTAAGGGTGCATACGACAATGTTCTCCATTATGCAATCATTGATGCACTGGAAGATTTAGCCGTCGGTGGCCGGCTATCTGCATGGATAGTTAGCTATCTTAGTGGCCGCACCGTGTACATGTCGACAAGTGATGGCGACACCGGCCAGCACGATATCCACCGAGGTGTTCCACAAGGGGGAGTTCTCAGTCCAACTCTCTTCAATATTACACTGATTGGCCTTGCATCTGAACTTCCTAACACGGTAAAGATTAGCGCATATGCGGACGACATATGCATATGGGCATCTGGAGCTACCCGTCCCCAAATGCGTGCTAGACTACAACGTGCAGTGACAATCACAGCTAAATATTTGCGGCGTCAAGGCCTTCAGCTCTCAACAGCAAAATGTTCCGTGATTGCATTCACGCGAAAACGAATTACCAGGTATCCCATAATTGTTAATGGAACAGCGATACCTGCAGTAACACACCACAAATTCCTTGGCGTAGTCATAGACCGGGGATTATCTTGGTCAAGACACGTCGCTGCAATGAAGACAAAGCTGAAGAGTTTCGTTCACGTCCTTCGCGTCGTTGCAGGAACAAGATGGGGCCCTTCGGAGTCATCGCTACTTCAACTGTACCAAGCGCTATTCATAGGATATATACGGTACAGCATGCCAGCGCTCTCCAGCATGGGACTTAGTTGTGTGCGCACACTGGAGAGCATTCAAGCTCAAGCATTGCGCACATGTTTGGGCCTCCCACGATGCACGTCAACCAATGGAACTATAGCGGAAGCTCGTGCTTGCCCGATTGCTGTATACTTGATCTGCGAGCCTCTTCGACTGCACCTCCGCGTGTTGACACAACACAAACACCATTCTTTGTCATCGCTCCCTGCCATACAGCCAGGTTGCAGCTTTTCAAGGATTCTATTGCGTCATCATAATATTGTACCGTCAAGATTTTCTCCCGACTGTATTCCGATAACACCCCCATGGGTTCTGCCTAAACCGTTTGTTGCTCTGCTGATTCCCGGCATTACAAAAAAGACGTCCATTGCATCCATTGGCCTTAAGCAGCTTACTCTGTGTCACCTTTATGCAAAGTACGGTAATACCATACACGTGTTTACGGATGCCTCTGTCACACCATATGCCTCCACTGCAGCCTTCGTCATTCCTCATATGATCGTCGCACGGCAGTTTAAACTAGACCATAGGACAACATCAACTGCCGCAGAACTTGCTGCTATCCGGGAGGCACTTCGCTTTCTCTCCAAGGAGCCTCCTCGCGCATGGACGATATTCTGTGATTCCAAACCAGCTCTTCAAACCATTGACTTTGTTCTCAGGCGGGGCCCGTATTATTCAATTGCTATAGAAATCGCAGAGCTTCTTGACCTTGCAAATAGAAATCGCCATATTATCACCTTTCAATGGATACCTTCGCACTGTGGTGTGATAGGGAACGAGCAGGCAGACGCTGAAGCGAAAGCTGCTTCAAATAATGCGACTGAAGTACGCATTCCATTCTCACGGACAGACACAAGTGCCGCTTTAGTCTTTCTACAAGCCACTGGGCTAGACGCACGGCTTTAGAGATGCCACAACGTTGTAAAATTGTACATACACACCTCCTCCTCTTATCATTATCATCCATCAGCCCTTTTCCTCCCCGTCCCTTCTCCCCAGTGTAGAGTAGCAGGCCAGAGCAAGTTACAGCTCAGGCCGACCTCTCCGCCTTTCTGTAAATAAATTTCTCTCTCTCTCTCTAGTCGTGGCACTGAATTTTCCGGCACTGGGCTGTTTCTGGTGTATGGAGGCAGTGGAGTGTGGCCTTTTTGCTTGAGCAGTTGCAATAGCAATGCAGTCAAATGAGACAAGCACCAACACCAATACCAGAGGTGGAGAGTTATAGCCATGAGGGTAACCATGGTTTAAAGAGTGTAAAAGCGAACAAGCTCAGGTGTAAGTTCCGTGGTTTAGTTTGTGAGAGCAATGTTCTTGCTTCAGAGTCTGGTCATTGCCACTTCACTGCACCTCGGCCAAAAACATTTTGTAAACAACCCAGATACACCAATGGGCATGAGAATGTTTTCCTTCAATGACTGCATACTGCGAGATGCTGAAATAAGAGGCGAGGATTTATGATATGTGGCGGGCCCTTGGATGGGAGATTCGGATTATATAAGAAATTGGCATGTGATTAGAACATTTATAGCGCAGCTCTTAGGCGTCCGTTCCTGTGGCGAGCGCATGTGTAACCGAGCGGACGAGCACAGCGAAAGTTGAGAGCGAATGCGGAGCGTAGCGGAGGATGAAAAAAGTGGTGAGAGTTAAGAGAGCGCAAGGAGGAGGGTGCAGCGAAACCATGAGGTGGAAAGTGGAGCAGGGTATGGCGAAAGCGTGAGAAGAAAAGCGTAGTGCCATGCACGAGGGGCTTTGCAGCGATGGCTATGGGATGGCGCTAGAGTAGTGTGCATCATCTGTATGGAAGGAAAGCGCTGCATGAGTGGAGGTTGTCTGCAGCGGCTGCTGTGAATTGCGCCCTCGCATCACCCACGTGCTTGCTCTCACGATCTCCCGATTAGCGAGGCCATCGCACCACACTCTGCTCCAGTTGCAACGTGCCACATGAGACAGATTGTCCACGGCAGCCGATATATCGCGAAATGAAAGCACGAGTACAACTGTCCTCAAATTTTGCATTAGGGAGTATCTTAATCGTTGGTGAATTTCTTGCTCATAGTCTTCAGAAAATTTTGTATAAGATTTTCTATTCTATCACTTGCTATTCACTGATCCTGATAAATAGTCAACCCCTTGCAATCAACATCACAGTGTCTTCTCTTAATGGGACCTTAAGACATCCACAACTCCTTAAATCTTCTCTCACCAATATCGAGAGGAACATTAACTGAGGTCTTTTACACCGTCTTGGCATTCTACACTCTAAAAAAAGTTTGCACCCTTTGGAGCATATCTTGTCCAGAAACAACAATTGTCATCTATCCCGCATGCTCTTCCTTTCTTTGGCGCTGCGCACCTGGTACTTCCAGGTCACGAATAGCTTGCATGTTACCAGCGTGACATGTCGTTCTTGACGGGAAAGTAGTGAGCACAGAGTTATCAAGAGAAAAACTGAAACGAAGACAGATGACGATAATTGTTTGGAGACAAGATATGACCGAAACAGTGTAAACGTTTTTTAGGGTGTGCAGTACCAGAGCAGGCCAATGTCTAGAACTGCAGATTCACCACAAGGCTTCATTTTCACTGGAGCCACAGTTGGAGTTGCCTACACATTTCTGCCACAAGCTGCAAATTCACGAGTACTTTACCAGGGTATTGCTGGTACCCCACCATCCCCCCCCCCCCTTTCCCATAAGGTGCCAGAAGCTTAGAGAAATGGTAGGTTACAACATAAGACATTCAGGTACACTAGTGGTTCTCAGCCACGGATCTGTCGGAGACTACCTGTGGACCGGTGGAAGTGATGGGGGACCCCTTGCAGTGACGGGGCAGGGTGGGAAGGGAGGGGGGTGGAGGGGGGGGGGGGGGTCAAGGTTTTTTTTTTTTTCGACAAACAAAACTGCCGTGATGTCTTATTCTTTTCTTATCTTGTGCAGATTGCTGCCGCAGTTCCTGGAGCAGGTTACGGAACTGGGAATAAGTCAAGGCTAAACTAGCCTCCAAGAAATGCACAATTAAAAAAAAAATTTATGGGTGTGAGAATATCAAAATTTTTGAAAATGAATCGAATACGAATCATAAGCTTTGAATATTGAATCGAATGTTGAATAATGATATGCAAATTTATTTATTAGCAAGTTGGGTTAATTTGATAACGTTGTCAATGTTACAAAACTAGACTAGTAAGCCATTATACTAAAAAGTTGCGCATTGGCTCATGGTCATTCTGAAAATTGAGTAATTCCTACTAGCTGTCCTTGCCAACCTGTGCCTTATTATAGCGCATCTAATGACCGTAAACTCGGATGCATTTGACCCTCTGCCAGTCGTCACTCATCACACTTGCTTTCAAGGAATAAGCTCAGAATTGAAAGTGGCGCTGGAAAAAAAATAAAAAAAAAGAAGAAGTGCAGCCTCACTATCTGCAAACCTGTGCCCTTGCTACTGAGAAGCTGGCTTTCCCGCAGAGTTTAGACGTTTTGTGGCTTAGCGTGCTTTACAGGCGCAATTTCGCCACCAGCACGAAGTTATCACAAAATTCAGCACAAGATCACCCCAATATTCTTAGACTGGATAGAAACAGAAACAAATGCTAAGAACGGTGTTTGCTCTCGCACAGACAGCAACATATTCTATTTGATTGGAATATTCGTATCCAACCGAATATTCTAACCATTTTCGAATATCTATTTTTCTAATCAAACTCGAATATTAAAAATACAATATTCGATAATATTCGAACTTTTCAAATAATCGCACGCCCCTAGTTTGCGGGCGTAGGTTTTGCGGACCCCCTGGGGTCCACGGACCTCCATTTGAGAACCGCTGAGTTACACAATGAATATGCAGAGCTCCTATGAATCACGGACAGGAGAGTGTAACACCCAAATGCAGAAATGTGCCTTCAGTCCATCCATTTTATCAACTTTCGACAATGAAATCCATTGCTGAGGCTTAACTATTAGCTAATACTGCCAAGGAAATGATGACTGCCTTACCCAAGTCTGTGTCACCACTTTCAATAGCTTTCACAAGGGCTCTTTCCTCCTGGCCAAGTTCCACGAGAATGGGTACCTGCTCAGACGCCCTTGGCTCACAGTCAAGAAGCTGGTTAACATGAAGGGAGAACAGGTGGGAGGGCTGAAAGCTTGAACACTTCAAGGCACAATCAACATAAAGCATAACAACAACAGTAGAAAAATTTCACACAATACACCCATTGTAAGTTACAGGCCCACTCTACTGCAACAAAGATTTACAGGAACACCAGAACGAAACCTGAGCCTTTTAAAAAAAAAAATTTAGACAGTGCAAATTTTACCTTGACATTCACCTAAGTGGGCGACACTGCAATGATTCATTAATAGAATATGAGTTTCAGGGCTAAGGTGTAATGAATGCCCAGTTGTGTCATGACGCTACATTGCAACTTTAAGGAGTCACACAGAGTGCTGTGCATTGCACATTACCACTCCTATTTCCAGTTCGGCTTTTACACAAACTTTATTGACAAATTGATTCGACCCCTCTATGTTGCCCAACCATAATGTTGCTCAAAGCCTTACAAGTTATATAAGCTTTAAGTGATAAGGAAGGACAACACAAACTTTGCCTTGAACCGGCTTCATCATAGCTAACATATAAGCGGCAGCAATAGCAGAGCAAAGTGGTGCACTACGCACCCAAACCAACTGTCACCTGACGTTGATTGAATGATTGATTGGGTTTAATATTTCAAAGCAACACTTCGGCTATGAAGGACACTGTAGTGAACTGTTTTGAATGAATTTTGATCACCTCTGGTTGTTTATCATGCACCTAAATCGAAGTACATGAGTGCTTCTGCATTTCATCACATAGAAACACAGTCACTGTGGCCAGGTATTGAACCACCAATGCCGTTCTCATCAGTGTAATGCTATAGCCATTGAGACACCACAGTGGGTTTATGCTGTTGTTAGCCACGGTAAAGTCCAATATGCAGTTAGCACAAACAAGTATCCAAAGTGCTTACATTTCTTTGAAATGAAAGTCAGCAGGCAATGAATGCTCTGGGCACACTGAATCAAAACTGAAACCCTTTAAACCAAACCACCATAGAACTAGGCCCAGGCCATCTAAATAAACCACTAACCTTGATGGCCAGGTCTTGCCTTCCACAATCCACTGCTTTCCTGGCTATTTCTGAGTAAAGAATTCCAGGTGATGAATCTAACTTTTCTGAAATGGCTTTCGCAACTTCATCTGTTGGAATGTGCAACTGGGCTACCTAAGGAATGGAATGAGAAAGATGGAACTTTCAACTTGCAATTGACAATATTTATTTCACAATGACGAATGACAATTTTAAAAGCTTTGAGAAGCAAACAGATTTTTTTTTTTTCTTGGAATGCAGTTACTGTAGGCAGGAAATAAACCAGCACCTTAACTATTTACCAATGAGCTCATTTCTCTGAGGCAATAATTGGCAAAGAGGATATGGTGGTTCTTCAATGCAGGCAAGGATCACCTTGTGAAGACATGTCACTAAGCATAGAATGGGCATGACTCATTGACAGTAGTCCTTGACAATCCAACACGAGCAGCTCTGGCCTAACACAGTGTGCGATGCACCAAACATTAGCTTGCGGTAGTTATCTTCTTTTGCATTTTGGCATCTTTTTAAAATCAAGGACATTCCACACACTAAATAGAAGTTGTGTTGGGAAACCGTATTCCTTAGCTTTTGAAAAATGGGTTCCAGTACCTGACCTTTTTTTATTTAGCATACCAAGTTTATGAAGGACTTGAAAGTGGTTGGTGTTTCAGAAAAAACCTTTTAAAAACATAGTTACAACCATTTGGCAAGGGATAACAGGTTCTCGACAATACAGTAGACTTCCACTATTTTGACTTCAGTTAATTCGATCCCGGCCGGCGTCCATGCATTTCTACAGGCCCAAACTTTCGTTATTTCGATCCTAAAATTCACCTTCGCTGGATAATTCAAACTTGACCAGTCAGCATGCATGCACTTGACCAATATGTCATGATTTCCACGGTGGCCCCAATAGCGACACCTTTAGTAGCCACTCACTGTATTGGCAGAGCTTAGGGGTCAGTGAATGCGTTGAACACAGGTAAAAAAACTTCCATCGAAAACGCCTATTTTCAGCCTGTCCTAGGAAGAATTCCAAGCAATAGCCGTAGCTTTCAATGTCTGATTACAGTATTTACACTTTTCCGACACGCACCTTTCTTTTTCAAGAAAATTGGGCCGCACATTGCCTGTGCGATGCAATCGGACAAAATACCGAAACCGCCTTCGCGGCGTTGGTATGCTTTACCGCATAACACGCGTGTATTGCGGCGAAGCAGGCTTTCAAGAAAACAGGCTGCCATTGTGCAACACATACTCGTATTTGATTCCTGCTCATTTTATTTGCTAAAAAAATTGGGTGCAGGTTACATTTATACTTTGCTTCGGAGCTTTAATGTCATGTCTACATTATTTTTCTACATTGGAGACATATAAAATGGGTGCATGTTCGATTCGATGGCATGTTAGAATCGGGAAAATACTGCCAAATGAATCAGCGGCGTCTTCTGGCGTTTTTTTCTGCATCTTGTTTAATTCGACCAATTTCATCAGTCCCACCGGAAATTGACTGCATACTGCAGTATTTGCACAATGCAGTAGTGCACACTTTTCTTTGACAATCTTTTCCTAGAATGCATTGCACAAAATCCTTCAAACAGGGATAAAAGACGAGACATATGAAACGAGGCATTCAATCAAACTGTCCCATCTCGCAATTGGATTTAAGAAGCAATTCTGACACCAGGTTGGGAAAAAAAGAAAGAACATATACCGTTCTTGTTATTAGGTGCTTGCCCTTACCTGCATCTCTATAGCAAATTTACATGTGGTACTCCGAAAGGAATAGAAAATGAGATCATCATGCAAGCTGTCTTGTCGAATTGCGTTTTGCTGGCCATCGACAGCTTCAACATCTTCCCACAGAAGCCAGTGATGCTGGGGTGGTTGGTTCAACATGGCTTCAATAGTGCAGGAAAAGCTTTTTTTTGCATCCTGTCTGTCTTCGTTTCCTGTACAGTTTTACCATCATAAATCCCCTTCTTGCTTTTCACTGACATGTAAATTAAGCATGAATAAACAAAACCAAGTGCTTGAAGTCTTAGAGAGCATTGAGGTTCAACCTTGTCTGTTGGGTAAGACATGTTTGAATGTTCAGGCATGCTAAAAATATGCAAAGGACTGCACACACCCATCTTTTTAATCAACTTGAGCACTTAAGCTTGACAGTCAGGGCCGATGTACCAGCCTTTCCTTCTTCAGCCCCATCACAAGGGTCACTATTCAGATTCCTCAGCCCTTCTTGGTCAAATGCAGTGAATTTCCACAGTTCTGGTGGCTCACCTTATAGCAGGCCCAGTGTGCCAAAATACGACTGGTGCCCTCTAGGTCCGGGATGCGGAGGTACTTGGCAATCTTGAGTGCAAGATAGTAGTGCTGCCGCAGTACCAACCGGTCTAGCAGGACATCGATCGAAAGGCACTGGAGCCTTAACAAGCACACTGTCAAGGGAAGCCACAGATATGCAAAAGCAGCAATATATTCCAGCATGCATAGACATAAGGGGGAAAAAAAATGGGTTAGAATCAAGTAAATGGTTGTTTATAACAGAGGTAAGCAATGCAAACATATTAATAAAAGGAGTAATGGTGGAAGAACGCTCCAAGATTAACGTCGTACGATAACACCTCAATATAAGGTATATATAGCGTATTATCGGATATTACATTTCCGCGAGTATTGTACTGCTATAACGAAACCAAAACTGCATGGTCCAAGACCATGCAGCATAGTAAATATTCCTTTCACTTGGCAGTTCAACATGTGTATTCTGGTAGCAAAAATTTAAATATCTAGCAGGCACATTCTGGATGCATGTGTGCGTTCAGGCCAAAGGCTTGGCTTGGCTGGGCCATGACTGCAAGCCAATTTGGCGATCCTGTGTGATCACACTGATTGCATGACCATGGAACATTGACGTTGCAAAAGATATGTACGGCAAATCAGTTCTGCGGAAGCCTGCAAGGTAGAGGAAGGTTCATGAAAGGGAATATTCTCATCTACCTGACTATAGCATGAAGCTACAAAGGAAACCCGTGTGGGTTTTTTAGAAACAAAGCTTCGCAGCTGAAGAAAATTTTGACCTAGTCCGGGATTGAACCTAGGACCAATGCCTTTCCGGTGTAGTCGCTCTATCATCCGAGCTAAGCAGTAATTAGCAGATCGCAACGGGAGGCCGAATTAATCGACACTGAATATAGGAAATCAGTGCTGCAGAAGCCCATAAAGTGAAGGAAAGTTCATGAAAGGGAAAATTGCCATCCACCAGACTGTAGCCAAAGCTACAAAGGAAACCCCGTTTCCGCAGAATTTATTTGCCATATGCAGTGTCCCTGTGCTTCAAGTTGTCGACTAATTTGCCGTTGAGCTGTGATCAGCTAACCTCCTGGTTAGCTCAGATGGTAGAGGGACCACCCCAAAAAGGCAGTGGTCCCAGGTTTGATCCCCAAACCAAGTTGACTTTTTTTCAACAGAAAAGCTTTCTTTCTGAGAATCCAGTATGGGTTTCCTTTATATCTTCATGCTACAGTCAGGCAGACGACAATTTTTTCTTTATCACAAAAGATATGTATGCAACTTATTGTTGTTTCCATGCCATGCATTAGCACAGCAAGCCATCAATGGGCCATCAGAAGCTGTAGGAGACCCTTTGTTGGGCTGTCAGAGGCATCATGATTGTATTTTTAATTTTTTGGTCATTAATATCAGCTTGTATGAGTGGAAGTCCCAGAGATGTCTTTTAAAAGAGAAAGGGGAGGAAGCAAACTTTTTATTTAATGTACAAAAAAACAGTAAGACATAGTGGCAATCCCCGACAGCTTTTTCTTTTGTAACAGCGAAGCTGTTTAAGCGAGCTGTAATTTGCGGTGCGTAGCTGTGGTAGCCATTGCAACCCGGAGGAGACCTCCTCCGCGTGCTTCTTGCGTGCGCGTGCGAATGCACGCGGTCTCCTCCTCGCCAGCTTCTTGCCTTCCCAACCCCTGCCTCTCTTCTCTCCGCAGTGCGCTGAGCCAGGAGAAAAAAAAAAGGCGAAAGCTTGCACTAGGCCGCGCAAAGCTCAAGACATAGCGAAGCTGGCCGATTGATATCAAGTGGCTAGCCTCCAACATGTTCGGCATCGGCAAACAGCAGCATTCTTGGCACTGTTCCGACCTTGGTCAGCCTGCCTGCGTTTGTGGCATGCCAGGAACGCTGTCGCTCATAAGCGCCGACACGTCCACAGCGCTAGTCACGTGAAATGTCACCAACGCGTTTGACGTCGGCAAGCGACCGCGTTCTTGGCACTGTACCAAACTTGGTTAGCCTGCCTGCGTTTGTGGCATGCCAGGAGCGCTGTTGCTTGTAGGCGCCCACACGTCCAGCGCTAGTCATGCGAAACGTCGCGAAAGGGAAGGTACCTCCGAAAATGATCGCTCGAGAATACCTTGCTACATACGTAGTTAAGTTAAAACAAGTTAAGACCTAGCAGCAACCAAGTTCATACCTAGCAGTAGTAGCCAGTAAGCTTCGCTGTGCCTAAGCTTTGCGCGACCGAGTGCAAACTTGCCCGATTTTTTCTTCTTTATATCTTATTTCTTTGGGGAGAGAGGAGGTGAGGAGAAAAATTATTATTCAGCAAAAAAGACGAGCAAAATCGCTTTTTTTGTCAAAAAAAAGAAAAAAAGAAAGAGAAAGAAATATGCAGCAGTGTTTACAAACACATATTGAACAACTTAAACTACTGCGGCTCCGATCATTTGTATTCATAAATAAATTGACTCAATCGCACTTCCTTTGTTGTGCACATGCGATGTTACTTCTCAATAAAAAGAAATTGCAGCAGAACCTATTTTGCAACAACTGTCGATGGTAATGTGTTAGCATTGAATATATTGACACAATGTATTGCCCCCGTCGGAACGAGTTATGTGTGAGGTGTGTACTGCAGCGCCAGTCCTCTTTCGCCCCTCTCTAAGAACACTCGTTGCCATCTAGCACAGCTGCTGCGAAGCCTGCAAGCAGTCTCAGAAATGCATGGCACGTCAGTGCATGCGAACAATGAGAGACGCTGCGCCAACTGGTGGCACTGCCGATAAGTCCACACGTGGCCTCTGAGATGAGAAGCGTGGCACGCCGGTGCCTTTGAATGCCGAGAATTTTTCCCTCGCTTGTTGCATGTACTATCGACCAAAAAAGTTTACGGACCACGGGATCTCAGAAAACGATAAATATGTGAGCAGCCTTTAAAAGTAGCCAGTAAAATCGTACATCACAAAGTTGTTCGCATATACCAGTAGAGGCTGGAAATGGGAATACCAGGCTGCATTTTGAGGCTGCGAAGATATTCAGCTTTTTGTAAGATCCGTAACCTTTTTTTGGTCGGTAGTACATTCAGTGGCACATGCTCGATGACCCAAGTGGGGGAGAGGTTCACCGAAGAGTGGCACATACCCAGTGAATTCATGGTGCAGCTCGCTAAAGCAGCATGAAAGACATTCACTGAAAACTGGCACATACCCAGTGCATTTGTGCCGCAGCCTGCTAATGCATTGGGTTTCAGTCCTTGAAAAACCCTTGTGATGTGGGTTCGATTCCGTTAAGCATCGGAGAAACTTAAGGGATCTTTTTCGTCATTGTAGAGCAGCACATTCCCAGCACTTGGCACATACATAGTTACCCAAGTTGGTGTCACCTACTGGACCATACCCAGTGACCAAAAAGATGTTCATTGGAGACCAGCATAGACCGAGTGACATACCCACTACTCCAAGTGTCGTAGAGTTTCTTTGAACAGCAGTACCTAACCAGGCCTGCGCCTACAGTGAACTATGTCGGCCTATTAAAGGTTCTTTGAAGGGCGTTAGGTATGTACACATTGCCACATACTCTGTGGCCCAAGTTGGTCCAAGGGTTGGTTTCAAACCCTGTCACATGATCTCAGCAGCCCGATGCGCTACCCATTCGACCACTGACTACCCAGTGACCGAGGTAAGCGGGAGAACTGTTCGATACAAACAAAGACACACACGTAGATAGATAGCCCCCGTGAAGTGTGTGAAATACCATAAGAATGCTAACGCATTAATACAGTGGCGAAGTTTTGTGCCAGACCTTTGATAGCATAACAGTACAAAGGAAATATCACTCACTTTTGGTGAGAAGCTGATCGACTTGGCATTCATGTTCGCTCAAGAGATATTTGAATGGAACTCGAAATCACAGCTTTGTGATTGGTCAGCACGCTCTGTCATCCTCATCACACAACTCCTATCGCTAATTGATCCCACTGGAGAATCGGTTAGATTAGAAATTATATCCTGGGGTATTAGGTGCTTTATTACTTAATGTGTTTGAAGCCACCTTTGTCAAAATTACGGCAACGAAAATTGTCATAGTGCTCGCCGAGGCATGAAGGCTAGCAGCTCTGAGAGATATGAAAGCTTTCTGTCTCCTGACACCTGCTCCTGGTTTGCATTTCTGCCACTCGGAAGATAGTAAAGGCACGGGCACACTTGAGAAAAGATGCGCACCGCAAAAGCTGCCGCATGCAAGGATGGGTCTTGGGCATGGTCCTGGGGCTATTTTTTGGGACATGCCGCGTGCTGCAGACAGAAACCAACGAGAGCAACCACTTCAGTTACATGTACACGAGGCAGCCGGTGTCATCCGGACACTCCGGATGGCTCGTTTTGCTCTTGCATTCATTGGGTTTCGACGGTAGTACACTCTATAGAGAGGAGGCGATACCTTCATGTCGTCAGGTGACTGCAGCAGTGGCTATCTGCCCGTCGGTGTGGCTGCGCTGTCACACCTGCGTTTTATCGGCGGCGCACTACCCGCATTTTCGTGGGCTCTCCAGCAGCAAGACTTGTGTTATTTTTTGCCTTCCCAGTGATCACGCAACAGGATGGCCAATTTGCAAAAATATTTAGCCCATATGCGAGAAAACTATTTTACAACGAAAGTACTCTCAACCACTGACTAATAAACAAAATATCATTGTCACCAATCAACAGTTTTGCCTTTATTACCCCAGACCCCTCTACTCTGCGAGAGTTCGGCACTTTGGCAACCTACTGAACGGTGACAAAACATTCCGTCACGGTGGCCAGGTGTGGGTTGCGGGGAACTTTGACAGGATGAAATTTTCGGAGTAATTATCAGAGAGCTTTTCTGTTCACTGTGGGCTGGACGGGCTGGAATGTATTTTGTGGATGGGAGTTGAGGAATCACGGTTGTGTGGTCGACGATCCCATCAAGTACCAGAAATGCTAAGCTCCTGGTGCCACAGGTAGCGACAATAGCCAAGTGGGGAGAATAATGTCCTCAATTATTCACTTAGCAGAGTTCCCTGAACATGCAGTCTCGTGATCGACGCGGTGTTGCTGATTAAACATGATCCAGAATGCCGAAGAGGTGCGCCTTAGGTGGGACTGTAACGTTGTGCTGGTACAGGCAGGGAACCTTGCATTCTTGGAATGCCTGGGTGACAGAAACACTTAACATAGCGTTACTAGTATAGCTCCTAAAGAGGAGATTATCTGTGCCGACAAGTGAAAACTCAAAACTGGCAGGGGCAATGCAGGAGTCTTTGATAAGCGCAAACCTCCACGCCGGTCTCCGTCTATCACTGGCGTCATAAATGGTTTCTGCCCAAATTGTGGCCGACCCCACTCTTCAAACCTTTTCTTACTTTTCCCGCTCGCCCAGACGCCCAGATGCATTTTTATACCTCCTTTTCTCCGAAAGTGACACACTTCTAGCTTGTCATGGCAACAAGAAAGAAGTTGGCGATAAATTATGAACATAGGAAGAGCGTCTCGTTACTGCCCATTCCCTTGATACCAGATGGCCATGGCCAGTCGCCTAGCTGCGGTACACCTACCCCGTATTAACACGTGTTGCTTGCTGCTGAGAGCCCATCCTAACAAAATATCTCTGCAGTCTTCAGAACAGTCGGGTGTCAGGAGACAGAGCACTTTCAAATCTATCAGGGCTGCTAGCCCTGATTTTAGTGCGAACTACCAATGCCGTAGCACAGAAAGCAGCCCTGCTTCGGACTGTCCGCCTCATCAATTTCCAAGTGGGATCAAATAATGATATGCGTCGCGTGATGAGGACCACAATATCATGATAGCAAGATCAATCTAAGCATCTCTTCAAAAAAGTCCCCGAAAAGTGAGTGAAACTTGCATCACACGATATTATCAAAGTTCTGGAGCAACGCTTTGTTCCTGTATTTGAAATGTAGAAGAATAAAGCATGTGCACAACGCAGGAAGTACGACTGAGTAATAGTCGACTTGTAAATTACTGCGTGCCCTCTTCTGCGTGTAGCCGTGGCCAAACCACTGTCACTTTTGGGCTTTGCTTTACCTTGCTTTCATGGGTCTTTTTTCTCCTTACTTTTTTGTGTCAAGTAATGGTTGGAGGAAACGCCAGTCCTCTGTCTCTCTCTCTCTATATATATATATATAGGAGGCGTAGGGGTGGTTATAGCTGGTGGAGAAGCACCCCTCCCCCCCCCCTCCAAAATAAATTTCCGGCTACGCCACCACACCACATTGCTCATCTGCCGAACACCCAGCGTGCAAAGGATACTGCGTGTAGGTCAGCGGCAATCCCACCATGTGGTCTCTCACAGCATTCAGAACCCGCAGCATACGACAAGTTTCGACAAAGCTATTTGGGTTCATGCCTTGTACAAATGACTTTCCAAAGAATGCAGCCTGGAATAAAAAAAGTCATAAGAATTCTGTCAGTACTACCTGTGAAGTATCGGTTGTGCATGTCAACAAGAACTTCTAATGTGATATTTTATTAATAAAATGCTTCAATTTAGGCACACAAAAACAGAGTTATTGTCACTGATTTCACTTTAAAAAGACTGACAACCAACCAGGAAGCGTTATGAGATTTTGATGGAAATAAAAAGATCATGATTTTTAGTGATAGAATTGAGAATTATGTTTGCAGTTTAAGTAGGAATTATCACTTTAAGTTGGCACAAACGTCGCGAAAAACGTTGTCGTGACCCTTAGTGGAGAAACTATGATACTAGAGATGGATGATGACCACGTAACTGCAGGTTACTGTACGTAAGTTGACTAATAATAAGTGCATCATATGTATTGTTAGAAATCACAGCCTTTCTGCTATATAAGCATGTGCACTTTATTCTATGCATATTAAGATCTAAAAAAAGTTCACACATACAAGCAGTGTTGCGATCATGGGAACAAGTGGGAAGGCAGAACCACAGTGGGTCATGATGTCCCTCATTGCATGGTGGCACACAAGTGCTTTTGTAAGCGTGTGAGTTAGCAAGCAAGTACCCAGAGTTCTGTGGTCTCCCTGTGACACACAAAATGCCATCGATTAAATGTGCTGTAAATGGGTGCCAGGCCGCCAGCCCTACATGAATAGCTCTGCTGACATATCCTACCACTTCCCACCAATGCCGGCGTAGGATCACTATTGCACTAACCCATCGCTGTTTCCATTGTATGACTTCATAAACACGATCACAATTGCAGGTAGAAAATTTCTGATAAAAAATGTTCCAAAACTTTTTACGCATTACCGCTGCAGGAATAAAAAAAGTATCAAAAAGAGATTGTCGGTCCTTTCAAGAAACATTAAATTATGGGGTTATACGCGCAAAAAGGGACTCCGGAAATTTGTACCATCTGGGGTTCTTTAACGTGCACCTAAATCTAAGTATACACAGGTGTTTACGCATTTCGCCCCCATCGAAATTCGGCCGCCGTGGCCGGGATTTAATCCCGCGACCTTGTGCTCAGCAGCCCAACACTATAGCCACTGAGCAACCATAGCGGGTTTCAAGAAACATGCAATTCCTGCTTAAGTAAGGACATACAACTTGTGTTTCGTGACTGCAACTTGCAAACCTCTGCAGGTGTGGTGGTAATGTCGCAGACGATGCAACAACTTTCACATCTTATGAGTCTGCATAAATGTTTGATTCACAGGGTTTAATGTTTCAAAGCAACACTAGGGCTATAAGAGATGGCCCTACTGGAGGGCTCCGGCTTAATTTTCACCATCTGGGGTTCTTTAATGTGCACCAAAGTCTAAGTATGCGAGTGTTCTTGCATTCTGCCCCCGTAGAAATGAAGCTGCAATGGCTGAGCATCGAACCCGTGACCTCATTCTCGGCTGCAGAACACCATATCCACTCAGCAACCATGGTGGTTCGGTCAACGTAAATAAACATGCTGCTTTATGCAATCAGATAGCTGAAAATCGGTAACTACATACATGAAGTTTACCTTTGATGTACGAGTTGCTCAGATTTGCATACATCTGCGAAGATATATATATTTTTAGTTAGACAGCTTACCCTTAGCAGCTTCTTCTGCGTTTTAGGCTGGTACTCGTGTGCAGCAGCATCAATGCACTGCTGTACAGCATGCTCCAGTTCATTGTTCTCCATGATTGTCCTCAGGTACTCATCAGCTCTGTAGCTCTTTTTCTGAAAGTCACAGGTCGGATTCAGTTGCCGGTCGATTCAGACAAACACATATTCTGGGGTTGAGTTTTTAAAATCATATGCCTCATGCACTGCCGGTTCACACAGCTACAATTATATGTGTGCAAAGTAAGACAGACTGGGAATGTACATCTTATAAGGCAAAAATAGCATGAAATAAGATAAAAGACAAAAACACTACTAATTTATAAGCCACTGTCTGCATCGCTCTGTAGGAAGTATATATAATTTGCTCAATAAAAGGCCACATATCCAAGACTAAAAACAGAATGCTTGATACAAGGCACCTTTTCAAGTGGCACTTCTCTATCAAAGCAGCAGAAAAAAAGGAAGAAGAGAAAGCTTCATTAATAAGGAAAAGTAAACGTCAATAACACAAATTGAACAAGCATTACAAGAAAAACACAAACCTCAAACTCCACGGAAGCCTCAACAAGAAGAGCACCAGGCTTTATTGAGCCTATTCTGAACACATCTGTCACAACATCTGAAAGCAACAGGCACAAAATGTAACATGAAGAATAATTATATGAAAATTATACCCCAAAGAACAACCAGCATACTGCTTCTCAACAAAATTTTGCAGCAACCTCCTAAAAAGAAAAAAAAAGAAAAAGAAGAGGGAGAAAAACACTCATGCAGGTATAACGCTCATATCGGAATCTATGTGAATTCAAGCTTAAGTGGTTAAAATGCTTTACAGCTAACGGCGATGCCCTCAACTATAAAGCATAATTAAACATTCTGTTAACAGATCGGTGCGCTTTAGAGCTATCTGTGAGCCGACATTACATCTTCACTTTTTATGCAGGAATCACATGTAGTGGGTCATGCACATTCTGGAGGAGTGGCCAAGAACCCAATGGCACATGCTAAGTGGCTAAATCAAAGAGTCCGTTAAATATAATTTGCCATTTTTTTAACAGGTCAGTGTGCTTTACAGATGCCTGTGAGCCAACATCTTAGCACAGGTTTTACATAAGAAGTAACCTTTGTAATATACCCACAAATATATTCGGCAAGACAGCAGCCACATTCAGGAAAGTCTGGGAGGGTTTGCAAAAAACGCTTCGCTTAAAAAAAAAAGTTTACATCACAAGCAAGAACCCCTGTGATGATTGCAAGAAGAACTTTAGGAACAGGTCTGGAAACTTAAGTGCTTGCCAAATTAACTGAAGAAATGTTGGATGAGTGCAAGATGACCCAGCAACATCCAATATTTTTCTGTGCGTGAGATGTCAGGGTCAATAGCAACTAACATGGCAAATGCTGAAAGGAACCCCGAGAGAATTCCAGTTCCCCATTCTAGTTTCGTACATGCAGAGTTTGACGTTACTGCAGTTACTTTACAATTTCTAGTACACTGCATCATAGCCCATTACATATAAGGCCATGGGTTTAAATGACAACAGATAAAAATTATTTTTACCTTCCCTTAATGAGGAACCCAAACAGCCGTTTAGCCATTATACAATGCAGTCATTGCAGAAATAAACACCACTGTTATAACTACAATCAGAAGTATAAAAAGCACGAACCTGTGCTGACTACACCACCTCATGATTTCTTCAGGGATCCTTTTTGCTAAGTACAGCCTTTTTGTAGGAAAATATTTATTAATCTAACATGAAGATAGGCTACTACTCCTACTATTACTGCCACCTTTGAGCACACTGCAAATATGGTAAGTGAATTTTTATTTTCTAACATACTTAAGGAAGCATAACTGCACTTGTAAAAAGACAGGAAAATAATGTTATTACCTGGTACCTTTTGCAACAGTTCATGACTGATATTGCCGATGATGCGAGCACCATCCAATTCCTGGACCAAGTATATTGATGTATCAAAAGTGTAAGTGCGTAGCAGTCAAGAAACAACTGAGTACGTTTTGATTACAGTGTAGACCACTTACAAAGATGCCACTTACATAACAGTAACCCAGTTATAGCAATGGGTTTTGTCTATGCCCCGTATGAAGGTCTATAAAATCAGCACCAATACAGGGGTACAGTAAAGCTCCACTTAACAGGCTTGATGGGACTTCAATTAAAGTTCTCAACTGAGCGAAATTTCATTCTAGTGTTAATTACATGTAAGAGCTTTCCATCAAATAAGAAATCTTGTAAAATTTTGCTTCTGAAAAGTCTGTTTAAGTGATGTTCAATTAAGTGGTATTTCTCTAATTCACTTACAATGATTGCAAAGTGATTTGCATAATGACTTGTAAAACAGCAACAAACATATAATGCAATTTACACCTAGAGGATCACTAGCTAGTAGCTTTTATGCTAAGTTTATGTTAAGCCTTTCACATGGTAATGCACGCAGTGTGCATACCATCAAGAAATAGCAACTTACACAGCAATGGAATTTCCCAGAAATTTTGCTAAGATAGTGCAGCATGGCACCCCCCATACAATGCTCAAAACAAGATTCCTAGTACTATGTATGCTAGCCTTTGAGTAAATCAGTAAAGCAAATTATGAGTCTAAAATTCGACCAAGCTACACAATCCTTAACTCTGAGGCAAAGGATATTTTATGAAGTCCCTGTCCATTCCTACAACAAAGACGAGGTTGTTCCAGTGCCCAACAACAGCCCTGCGGCCACACCTAAAAAATAAATATGAGAGAAAGAAATGGAAGAAAGAAAATCAGTGTTATGTTGAGCACAAGCCTTTGAAGCAAAGATAACCACACATTTCTTCTCATCAAATATTAGAAGCTAGACATTCTTTCCTGTCTATAACCACAGTCATCCTGATCAATAAAATACAATAACGAACAGCGCTATACAAATTAAGTTAAACACAATACAACAGGTGCACTAAGCAGTTGAACATTACTGCATGCAAAAAGAAACTGCGATTGTGGCAGATGAATTATGGCGATTACCAATGTGTCAGGGTACTAAAATGCTGTTGAAAACTAGGAATAAGCTACCATGCTTCTGTAGCATGGTTATTATTAATGAGCTAGAACAAGTTATGAACTATTCAGCCAGTCATAAGGGTTACATAACTCAAGTTACCATAGCAGTGACAGAGGTAGTGTTACCGTGATAATGTTACACACTATGGCTGAAGAAAGAGAGAGAAAGGAGGAAGAAAAGGCAGGGAGGTTAACTAGACTTTGTCCAATTTGCTACCCTACACGTGGGGAGGGGAATAGGGAAGTGAAAGGAATAGACAGTCTTGATCGCACTTTCACATGCATAAATAAAGCCAGCTGCAGCATATATAAAGTCGGACACTAAAGTCTGTCGCCTTCAAGTATTGTAGAAGAGCTTGAGTGGCTTTCCGGGCTGATGAGCTGTGAGGCCAGGCTCCCAAGACCTTTTTTTCTGTGAATGGCTTATCCTCCAGGCTATTCAAGGCACATTGGAAAGTCTGGTGTTGCTTATCGAAGCGAGAACAGTGGCACAGGAGATGATAGAAGGTGATAGATGATAGAAGATGATAGATGACTTAGTGCGCATGGGTGAGTCCGCTATTCCAATGCTATAGCTGAAGGCTACTCCGACCCACAGCTGACAAAGCAGTGTTGCGTCACGTCATGAAAGGTTTGTAGGTAATTGCGGTTTTAGTGATGGGTCGAGGCTGTGTAATTGACGGTTAGAGTTCTGCGGAGTATTCCGCTGACTTTACATGATGGCACGCGTGAGAATTCTCTGGACAGCAGCCAGCCAACCTAAGAAGCTGCCGATGCTTCTTGCACTCAACAAGGAAAACACCGCACAAGGGCCGGTATTTTGTAGCGATGCGTTATGCTTTATTCTATGCTAGTCTTATCATCCACCGTTCACGGCCGGCTGATCCCGTTGATAATGTGAGTGGACCATCGCTCTGACCAATGACTAAGCACGAAAAGGCATTAGCGTCGGAAAGGCATCGCTACAAAATACGGGCCAAGTAATGCACAAGGTGGCACACACTGCTGAAGGCTTTACTTCCATGCTAGTGTTTTTTTGTGACCACTGCTATCACTGCTTCTGCCAGAATGAAATAATTATGGTGGGGAAAAAAAAAAAAAACAATTGGGAACTAACAAAATCAGTCCGCCATATATGAAACAAAGCAAACAAGTGAATGAACTACCTATAGCTGTATATACAATAGAATCTTGCCGATACATTCCTATTTGTCACATTTTCTCGGCTCTCACGCTCTGAAGCACCAGTCCTATTTAGTGTGGGTTTTCAATAGTATATTGGCTTCCTATTCAACTTTAAATAAGGCTTTGTATGAGAGCAGCTTCTTGTCTCATTAGTAGCGCTTCCACAAGCGTTACTGGATGTTACATTGTTCCATATTTTATGTTCTTTTTCTGTGGTCTACTAAAGACACATCAACAGGGTGCTAATGTACTTTATATTAACATCAATGCTTGAACAAAGGAGCACCCATAAGGAACAAAAAATCTAATGCACAGTTTGAGATTTGATGACAGTCATGTTTAGGGAGGCTGTAAATGAGCCTGTGAAGTCATTATACCACAATATATTAAACTGATAGATTATTTCTTTAATTATATATTGTGGGGATGCGCGATTCTCACGCGTCCCATGATGTTGTTTTCCCCGCATATCTCCTGTAGTCCGGCTTCTCTGCGTGGCTAAGCCCGGTGGTGGTTGCGGCGCGTTGCGAGAGATGGCGCTAGTGTCGCGATGCTGGCGCCACCGAACGGCGGGGTCACTTGGGGGAAAAAGGTCGGAGGCGCTCTCTCTTTGGCTGGGGATCGGCGACCAACACGCACGAACGCGTCGCGCGTGCGCCGGCCCGCTTCGCGCGACCGTCGCGCGAGGCTTAGAGCGGGACACCGGTATGGACGAACACGGATCGTTCGAGCGCGCCACCGTTCGCGTGACTGTACACGTGAACGACTAGGCGATGGTGTCATAGCATGGGGCGAACGTATTCGCTCGCTATCGGGTCGCGGTGAGTCGGACTTCCTTGATTTGTCGCGCGCCCGTGTGAATGTTCAATTGGTTGTAATTCGGCTATTATGTATTAGTGTATGAAAGGTGCAATAAATGCCCTTTTGATTGTTTGCACTACTATGTGTCGTTCCTTTGTCCCAAGAGCACATGTGAGACCCCACAATATATATATATATATATATATATATATATATATATATATATACATACACATATATACAGATACTTTCCTACTGCCAGCTAATAACCAGTCATAAAACGTATAGCATAAATGAGGGAGCTCTAACTTGTGCAAGACCGCCCGTTCACAATATCTAAAAGGTAGTTGACGAGAACACTGGCTTACCACAAAAGCTGTTTGGGTCGAGACTTTGCCCGAGTGTCAATCTCGCAGTATACCGTCTGGAACAAAGGTCAAGCAGAAACACTGCGAGTCGAAACTTGGACAAGATTAAATTCAACTCAGCTTGTTAGACATCATTATGTGATGTTAGGAGCACAGACAAAAAGCCATTACGATGAATGGATTGAAGAAGTCTATGCCCCTAGTGGCATGCTGCGGAGTGCGACATCAATGTGCATGCCATTTGCAAACTATGACATAACTATGACTATAACTGTTGTTATAAAAGTGCTCACATATTAAAACAAGCTCTAAACATAGAAATCAAAGTACATCACATGCTGGTGAAATACAATGCAATAGAACAGGGTTGCAATGATCTGTTAAAAAAATTGTGCATTATTTTATGGAATGTGATATCAACATCAGTTTGAATTAGCGAAATACACTCGTATCAAATCACAAGTTGTAGTTTAAGAAATGACTAACAGCACATAAAAAAATGCTAGTACAATGTAGCAAAATTAGACAGCACTGGCTGTCACAGAAAGAAAGCCCGAAGCTCTTTGAGAAATATAAAAATGTTTGGTACCCTGATATGGTATTCAAGATCAGTTTTTCTAAACAGCTGTCTTCAACTCAAACCGAAAATTTTACTACTAGATGTGCCCGATGGCTGCAGATATTTCATGTAGGAAATGTTTTTTTCTACAGAAATATTTTTCATATGAGGAATAATGTTCACTCATTATGGGCATCTATTGTAGCAGACACAGTGCAGGTCAAGACATCTCTCCTTTATGCCTCTCTCACTTTCTGTAGCAGACGCAGCACTGGCAATTTGGGCTCCTTTTTCACTCATGCGACCAGCTTAAGCTGGGCTCTTCTTAGTCAAACAATATATTTCAACAAACAATGCCTACTATGCACACTTCACCCATTGCCTGCACTGCGGCACATTACTAATGATAGTGACACATACCTTCAGATCGCTGGAACCTGCCCAGAGGTGGCCATTGTCAAGAAATAGGGCAATGTTTTTGTAGTCAAAGGACACAGCCATTTCGATGACAGCATTGAACATAGACTTGATGGGCGGTGTCTAAGTGAAAACAGCAGTGAAAATCAGAACTTGGGACTTCATCTGGCTATTTCACAGCACAGGTTCACTGGCCAATAAAATGGTTGTTATAAAGTTCAAACCTGGAGGCATGTGCTACAATCCCATGCGTGTTTCAATGTTGTATCGAAAACTGCATACAACACGAACTAATTTCTAATAGATTCCAATAGTCAGAGCACCTTTGTCTGTGACACGCTGTTGATTGTTTCAAATTCCACGGCCAATGTAATATAATCTGGAGCAGTCACTCTCGCGAAGATTTTGCTGATAAACTGTTTTTGGCCCCCTTATATAGAGTAACCAGTTCCAGGCAAACTTGGTCAAAATCTTCAGTTCCCTCTTAGCCAGGAAAATTGAGAAAGGTACATTTACCTCTGTAACTAACATAACAGACAGTCATACACTTGCAGCTGAATACTTGGTTAATGAAGTGCTGTAAATAGAAGAGAAAGTGACTATTTTATCCGGGGCTATCCACATACATATTAAGTTTATATTTCTGCTTAATAGGCTTGATAAATGAAATTATGCAACATTATGGCCACATTACTGCATGAAACAGCTATTCGGTCAATGCACTCTGGATAAGCGAACACAGAAATGTCACAAGGAAACTTGATACAGACCTCTAAAGAGCATCTTGTAGTGCTCCTGGGGTCCAGCACATAAATTTTCTCATCTTTGGCAACAACTACTTTGGTACTAGAATCATCGAGGATGGCAGTCCAGCTACTGGGTGGAGCATCCAAATCTGTTCAATACAAAACAACTACATCATTAAGCTCACATGGGGAAATATTGTAGAGTGAGATGTTTAGTTTGCTAAAAAAAAATGTTTTCACAGCTGAGCTGGCAACCTTTACTTGAAGGGACACTAAAGAAAAATATTAAGTTGAGCTAGATTGAAAGATTAAGCTTCTGCAAGAACAACTTCATCACTTGTTGTGAAAAAAGTGCTTTTGTAAGAGAGAAAAATGACGAAAACGGAAAATCAGAGTGGTGACACATATCGTGGAGTACGGTATGTCTCTCGTGTGACACATGATGTGACGTCAGGGCACCAAGCGGCTGGTACCATCCGCTAGCTGAGAGGTTTGAGGAACGCCACCGACATGAGTTGAGAGATGAGTGGCTGATTCGCAGATAGCGCAAGAGGTGATCACGTCATGGCCTCAATTTTGGCACAGGCTGGGGAGTGGCAGCAAGACATTAGGTGGCAGTTTTCTATGCAAAAAAAGTCATGTAATGGTGCCCAGAAAATGATGATACACTTCTAGATAGATAAGCTTTCGAATAATTCAATATTTTCTTTTAGTGTCCCTTCAAACAGAAATGCCATTCTTAAGAGGGGCAATGCAACAAATTGCTATCAGCCCTCTAGTGAAAAAACTGCTTACAGAGCCAGCGACATAGTGTTACATATTTCACTTTGGTTTGCAAAAAGGATAAGTGTGATTGCTACATAAAAAATTAATATGTAAGAGTATGTACACATTTCATACCAAGTACCTGCCATTATTACTTATTACTACTGCTACTGAAAATTACGCAGATCTAATGCAGAGATTGGAATTTGTACTAAGTGAAGCTTTTATAAAGCAGTTAATTGCAATGTAGACAGCTTATGCACTACACTGTTCACGAGGTATGCCAATATGCAAACAGCGGTTCATGTGAATGCACACTGCGAGACTTCGGTGCAGTGATGCCACAAGGACGAAGGCGAGTTTGTTAAGGGAAGAATGGCGAGGAGAGCTGCTTACAGAGAGAATTACGACGCAGAAGATAATGCTAACGTTGACTATTATTTGCCGGTTTCATTCCTGCATCCTGTGGCCTAACGGAAACTTCACACACTAACAGAAGCTGATCCACAGATGAGCTTTTACGTGCGTGCGCTCTCGCATGTGCCAGAAAACATGATGCAAGCATCAATCATCCTCCAGAGCTACTTGGCACTGGCATGAGAGAAATATGTGTGCGAATGTGGCCTAATGGTTAAAGTAACTGACTGATGATGACTTGTAGGTTTTCTTGCGCACTCCTCGTACCACCATGGCATGCGTCTTTTGTTTACACCGACACTTGTCTGTGGTATGCACCGTGAGGCAGCTTCTATTATAAGGGAAGTAAAATAAGCTGTAGCCTCATCAATGCTAAAACTAGCTAGATAATTGCATGATATTTTAGTGAGATTGTGAAATTGTTCCCAGTTGGCTGATGCCAGTTTCCATCGTGGGATACTAGGCAAGGGTGGTTGCGAGGGATCGTCTTCTTGCAGCACAACAGGGAAGTGGTCACTTTCGGACGGGTCTTCAATGACCGTCCACGTAAAAGAAGAAAATAAAGCCGGGGAGCATATCGCTAAATCAATAGATAAAAAACTTCTGCGAGCTTGGCTAAAATATGTGGGCTTCTTTTTGTCTAAAAGGCAATCTGCAGAGGTCAGTAAAAATTTCTCAATGAGACATCCAGAAGCATTATGGTACGATGAACCCCAAAGCGGATGATGTGCATTAAAATCTCCCATTAAAGCATATGGTTCAGGTAGTTGGTTTATCATTGCTATAAAATCAGTACTAGTCAGGGGGTAGTCAGGAGGAATGTAAATGGAGCAGACAGTAATCAGCCTCTGCATCATCATCACTCTAGCCGCTACGACTTCGAGATCAGACGTTAGTTCTATATGCTTAGATGCAACAGATTTTTGCATAGTTATTGCCACTCCTCCCGCAGCATGGCTGCGCGTATTCCTATCCTTTCTGAATACATTGAACCGGGTTAGGATATTTGAAAGTTTGAAGCCCAGGTGGGTCTCTCTAGGCACAGGACTGTTGGCCTGTGCTCATCTAGTAATTCGCAGACATCATCCAGGTTTTTTATGAGTCTTCTACAATTCCAAGACATACTCCCACTTGACACCATCTTTAGTGTGCTCTCCACAGTCGTATTTATAGGGGTCCATGACGTAGACGTCACGTGATCCAGGTTGCTCCGGCTGGCAACCTGGATCACGTGACGTGTACGTCATGTGATCCAGGTTGCCAGCCGGAGACACCTCACAGTTAAACGCGGGAGGGGCCAACCTCCATGTGCTCGGGTACGTGGTGTCGCAACACACCAAACGCCTGCTTGCGCAGACGCCCCTGCGGGGAGAGTAACAGACTGCTGTGCTAGGACATTGAGGTACAATTCCACCATGGGACACATAACTATTTCATTTTCAGTGTACGAGCCGTTCCGCAAGAAGACAGCAGCAGCAGCCCCAGTCAGCAAATTGCAGTTCTCACTAAAGAAGCTGTGCTTTAAAATTTCAACCTTATGACATAAAATAGTGTGGTAAGACTGTGCTAACATCTAAATCTTTTGCCAAGCACCAATAAGAACAATGCGAGTGTAGATTACATACCAGGTATGTCTCCCAGCTGCCATGTCTTGTAGCTAGCAATGTTTTCTACAAGAAAGAACTTGTAGGAGCCTGTGAGGATAATCACTCCGGTCCTTTTGTTAGTGGAAAACACACGAGCTTCAAGGACACCAGTATCTTTAGGAATCTGCATGTGCACCGACAAAAAAATGAAGTTACTTTTTTAAAATTGAAATGATGTGTTGGAGCAACGTGGCTAGGGGTGCTAGCTGGTAAATACTTCGTAATAGTAAACACTGCAAGAAATTTGACAAACAGAATAACTATCAATTGAAAGGTTTGCTACATGGGACGTAGTACCTGTACCAGAGAGGGGCACAAGAAACATGATACACACGAAAGTCAAACAACTTGGAGGCAGCATGTGGCGAAACTATGTCACTAATCTCAAAGATATGTGAAATGTTAGTGATAACCGCGTATTATCTGTCTGGATTTAAGTTCATTTTGCTTGATGATATATGAGATCACGTGACCAACTAACAGGCACCCTGGCAGTGGCCTCCGTTCTTATGTCCTGTGGATATGCACATTGTTAACCACATCAATACCTTGTGTGCTCCCTTGGGTTTCTTTCAGCTAGCTTATGTAACTCATTTTGTGCGAGTTGTATGCATGTGCATCTAAGATTTTTTTTTTTTTTTTGTGCACTCCCCATACAAAGCAGACTGCTTCTTCGGGGAGAGCAGGGAGCGCTGCGAGCTCATCCTGCGTGAAAACTGCATCATATGGAATGAACGGTGATTTGAAGATGCCACCATCTTGCGCTAGTGAAATAAAATGTTCAGTTTAGTTAGTATTTCCTGATCCAGTTCATGAAGTGCAAGCAAATCGAACGAGCCTTTGACATCTCCCATACTTCTATTCTCACCTGTCCCATGGTGAATGTCGTTTGCACTCTCCCTTGCAGTGTGTACTCGGTGATTACGCCATCTCTTTGTATGACAACAAGGCTTTCCACGTTGGACCATCCCATGGCCATGATACTCCCAGCATCATGCTGCAATAATACCCGAGACACTTTCAGCACTCCGGCTATATTAGGCCACCACAAGAGTCCACATACAATTTAATGTCATCACAAATGACACTTACAAAGCTAATGCATACGAAGAAAGCTTGTAATAGCAATCTTACCTTTATATTCCCTAGCGTCTTCCCACTTGAGGAGAAGAGGTGTATTAGGCATCCACTGCTCAGCTTTATCCGGGCGACCTTACGGTCATCCCTGATGAGTGCTAAGGAAAGAAACACGCAAAATTGTGCTACAGGGTTTGTTCAATATGATGTAGCTCGAGTGCTTGGCGTAAAGGTTTCTCATAATGCACGCATCTATGCACCGAGCATCCACAGCATTCATTCGCCTCTAGCAAGGGTACGCACCAATTGGTCCGCCATAGGGAGCTGCCGCGACGATGAAATCTGACAGCTCAAGGTTCTGCGCCTGCCAGTCCATAGAATAAAGTTCGAACTTCCTGCGCAAACGGTACGCACAAAGACAGAACATTAAAAAAAAAAAAAAAATGCACAGCACAACGCTCTAATGACAGTTAGCCTATGCGTTTGCTACTAAACGCAGCACATTTGTGATGCTGGCAGTGTAGCAACAATAAGTACGACTGCTTATTTCAATACGATACTGTTTGCAGTTGTCAATTAACTAAAAAAAAAAAAAAAAAAAAGAAAGAAAGAAAGCGTGCTACTGGAAGACATTTGGATAAAAAGGCAGCAAGAAAGACGACATTGATTGCACGGAATGCTGCGAAATAAGAACACTAGGTTTTCATGAAATACCGTCCCCAGAATGAGCAAACACAAACACTACGAGCATATTCTAATAAAGCGGTGAAGTACAGAACTTCAGTCCGCACCGGCAAACTTCAAATAAATTAAAAACAAGAGCTCGCGCACTCAACACATCAGGAATGCATCGCACGCTTTTAAGACTTCGAGTTGCGTTTCGAAGCATTTATCAACAACCCACTGCTTAAATCGTCAATATTTCCCGCATTATTAATATCGACAGATCCGAAAGATGCTTCAATCACCGAAGTTCTGACACTGAAGCAAATGTGTATAAGCGTTCGACACATTTTGCCAATGTCTGTTGCACGTACGTACACATTTTATTTCTTGATTATAAAAAGAAAAGTACTACAGCAATGGTCACCTGTAATAAACATCTTTGCCTAGCGGACTCCAATCAGCTGTGTGCAACGCCATTTTAGCATCGCCCACCACAAGGTTGGCAAGCGAAGTAGACAAGAAATCGTCTACAATAAAAATGCTTAGGCGAAGCGTGATGTATTTTACAAGTATATAAACTGTTTGCCTACTTGTACTTTGTCCTTGAACAAACACTATATTAATTAAAAGAATAATAACATTTAATTTATTTGATTTTACATTTTGTAAATAGCACCTCCCATCTTAGTAGTGCGGTTGACGCAGTTTCGTTGACTTCGTACGCTTAGAAAAATAATCCTAAAGCACGATTCAAATTTTGCTTACTTCAAGTATTGCAGGATAAATAACTAATGTACATAATAAGTATGTCGCGACACTGCTCAATGGTGCCTTAAAGACCACATTTATGAAGTTGTTAAGAGTTTATGTGTTGATGCTGCGGAGGGCGGTGCAGTGTAATTTTTTTGTCCGCATCTGTGCCGCTGCAGCGGCAACGCGGTTGCCGCAAGAAGCAAGCGTGGTTTTGCTAACACGTGGTTGAAGAGATGGGACGACCGGGTAATCTTCCTTATTTCTTATGTGCTGCCTTTTAGCTGCTGTCAGCTATACAGTGATTAAGTAGCAATTGAGAATTCTTTTATTGATAAATGAGTGTTTAATTTTCCTCGTTATTGTTATTAGGCGGTATTTCAATGCCCCACGCGTTGAGAGTGCCCAGCGCTGCATGACAGGAACGATTGTTACGCTAATGTTTGCAATGAATCTCTTGTTCTGGGTCAGTGTTCATTCCTAAATGATGTTACGGCTTTCTTGTGTATAATTAAGACACGCTGCTCATAATTGCTTCCTCGTGCTGGTGCATTTGATACTGAGGTTCATGGCAGTCACCATCTTGGTTGTTTTGATTGAAAACAAGTAGCCTTTGCCCTTAGATGGTCGAGTGTTTGTAATTTTCTTTTACATGTGCTTGTAAAAGCCGTAACAACTTCACAAACGCATGGTGGATTGTATATTTGCGGTGGGAAGTTCGGCGCGCGCTGTTTCGAAAGTGCCCTAGGTTTTTATTTTTATTTATTGAAGAGTTACTTGTTACTTTATATGTTACCAAGACCCTTGCCCGCGTTTTACGTGTATTTGTTCTTCGAACCCTGAGAACTTGGTATGGACCAATCGACTAACGATGTGGTGTGCGTGACAAATCGCGTAAAAACAAACGTTGCACCGAATGCCGACAGGGTGCTGCAAGCTGCCCGAGTGTTGTGCGCAGCATTGGTGGTAAACCTGGCGCTGTGTGATTTCTGCTTTTCGTAGGCTTTACTCCACGCGGTGATCGTGGCGGCTTTGGCGGCAGAGGCGGAGGAGGCCGCGGTGGCTTCGGGGACCGTGGTGGCCGTGGAGGTTTTGGTGGTCGTGGCCGCGGAAGCTTTGGTGATCGTGGTGGCCGCGGCGGCTCTGGTGACCGTGGTGGTCGTGGTGGCTTTGGTGACCGTGGTGGTCGTGGCAGCTTCGGCGATCGTGGTGGCTTTGGTGGCCGAAGTAGCTTCGGGGATCGTGGAGGCCGGAGCAGTTTCGGCGGCGGCGATGGAGATGGTGGTGGACGTGGTAGGTGTTTCACGTTTGTGTACCGAGGTTTGGGTGCACGGTAAAGAAACGGTCGAGATCAAAATTTCTCCGGAGCCCCACAGTACATCATCTCTGATAGCCCCTGTGTTGCTTTGAAATGTTTGAAGCCCCGTAAATCATCACCTAGTAGCCTCCCTTGCTTTTTAATTGGTGGATGATGTGCAAAACTTCCCACCACAGTTCTGAAGTTACATTTGCACGTTTTTGCCTGCATTGACATGATCAGTGCTTGTGTTTTAGAATTATACAGCCCAGTCTGCTACTTGCACCTTAAGTTAGAACCAGGCGACATTAGTGTCTTCCAGGAGATCTAAATAAACAAGCGGCATTTTTTCTGTCAACCTAGGCACAGGTCATAATCAGCAGTACCTTATACATAGTTCCCGGCGAGTCTGTCATTGCTGCTCGTGCTGAGCTGTACTGCTGCTGCATTGTTGTTGATCTGTGGCAGCTGATCACGTTGCAATAATGGCAATTTGCGCAATTATTGGTTGCCACAGTAAAAGTAACACTGCCACAAAGCCAAACTATGCACAACCAGGTCTGTACCATATCTCGAAACGTGCTAACAGGGCAGCGAAAATCCACAGTGCTGCTGGAAACAAGTTGGTGCCTGTGACTAGCCTGGAAAGCCAGATAAATTTAAATCATTTCCAGAACACGTATGACTCCTTGTGTTTGTCGTCTTGTTTTCCTCAGCCCTGGGCCCTTGCCCTCCGCCTGACCACAAATCAGAACTATAGTGCCCAATTTTCTGCTTGTCTAAACACATTAAGATGTTAAACCAGAGCTTATTTGTATCAACTGGCTCATGTCCAGCCGCTGTAGTTATGTCCAAACTGTGTAACACCTTTGCCCAACGCACGGAACATCGCGGCAGGCTTAAATGTATTTTGGCTGCTTGTGCTGCACGAACCAAAATATTTAATTTACGGAGTGAGAGTAGCTGCCAACTAGAAAACCATAACTCACAGAAAGCAAGCACATGTTTTTTGTTTCACACGCACACACATACACACAAGAGAAGCTCTGTGCGTGCATGGTTGAACCTCCGTGACAAGCAGGCTGTCTGCGAACAGAGCAGCTCAAATAATGATGCTGCATGTGAAGTAACTTGCTTTCATTGATTTCGCTGATATGTTCCACTTCCAAAATAATTGTTTACCTACAGTAATTTGTAGAGCTTTATTTCTTTCAGAGTGATGCAGATCACAGGCACCACCAAGTAATTGTATCCATGTGCGTCGTGGCTGGCTGCACCTCGACCTCTGAAGTCACATCTGCACTGATGCAGATTTTGTACAGGGTCACACATTTCAACTTTTTGCTTACAGTGAACCCACGTTGGCTCCACAACCCCGTCCTTGTACGAAGGGCAAAACTCGAGGCTTCTAACTTCTGCCATTTCACATATCCTAGGGTCATAAACGTGCAACGTGCAGGCATCGAAGCGGATGGCGAACACACAGTGCGATACAAACTAGATACTTAGCAATGATGGACAGTCAGGACAGGTGTCGAATGTGACATCACATGCAAACTATGTATAGTGCATTACCACAGTAGGTGTTCTCGGCAGGTGGGGCAAGAAGCAAATCGCGGATCTCGCTGGCTGTAGCTGGCGGCAAGCTACTCACAATGTGATGGTAGCGCGTGCAGTCGGCTGTGATGTGCTGGGCGGTGAATTGCGCCTCGACTTGAATGAACCAGAGCTCGGGGGTCGGTGGGCTGAAAAGGGGGCAGCTTCAATTCGACTGCAGACACGGTAGGCGCGTCGGCGTCGCTGTGCATGTTCATGTTGGGTCACCACTGCTGGTTGCTAGCGATGAGTCACCACTGCTGGCAAAGAGCAATTAGACCGTGAGCGATCAGTTCCAAACAAAGACTGAACTTTTTTATTCTCTCACGAGACACGGGGAGGCGCTTGGGCCAACAGACTTGCCTTTCAGGTGCTTAACATGGTGATCAAGAGTGGCGCTATAGACTAGCCATTTAAACGCGGGCCAGTTATAGTGGCATGCGGATGGCGTTCACTACACCACCATACCCTGCCAGGCAGCGACTGTGACTTTAGTGCTCTATATTGTAGCAGTAAACATGATTGATAGGTTGTAATGATGAATGCATGCGCTTGGACTAGGGGCTAGAGGAAGAGGAAACTATGTGTCTGCAGAGTGAAATGTCCTGGACCCATGAGACATGATTATTAGAAATTGTCAAATGTGCAACCTGAAAAGCAATATAAAAGCAACATGCTCCACTTCTCGTATGTGTTATCGAGTCCCTTTACACATGATTGATGTTGGTTGTGGGTGACATAGTCTTTCTGGGGTTTTACGGACCAAAACCTGTTCTGATTATGAGGCACGCCGTAGTGCAGGGCTTCGGGTTAATTTTGACCACCTGGGGTTCTTTTAACGTGCACTACAATGCAAGCACAGCTTTGGTCATGTGTGCAGTGGCCTGAGAGCTTTTGCAAAGAATGTTACATTGTAGGATGTTATTAATTTGTTTTGATCATGTAGCACATTCTAGGAATTCTTATTGTTGATGTTTTGCTTGTTCTCAGGTGGCTTTGGAGGCCGGGGAGGTCGCGGTGGTTTCGGAGGCCGCGGTGGCTTTGGGGGTCGTGGTGGCTTTGGGGGCCGTGGCGGAAGAGGGGGTGACAGGGGTGGCAGAGGTGGTGGACGAGGCCGTGGCGGAGGACGTGGTGAGTACAAGATATTAAAGCAGTCTAGTCATTGGAAGTAAAAAAATACACATTGGGACATTGAATGGTAAAGCAGACGAGTGGCAAATCTGTCTTCAAATCCATCTGATTTCATGGGCTGCAAATGGCTGAGCCTATTGGCTGCATTAAACGTTTAGTGACGGCACATGTAAAGGCACTTTTTACCTAAATGTGTAATACACAAAGAATAAGCATAACTAATGAAAAGAGGAAAAAAAAATTAGAACTTTTTTATCATTGGGGGGGAAACTCCTAGTTGAAAATGAAGTGGGCTTCAACTCAAGCCACCTACGGCCTCATATGAAATTTGTACAAACAGCTCTTGTCATATGTGAACCATAGCCGTACATTTCATTTGCTTTACATCATGTCTTCTCCGCATGTATTAAAAAAAGAAGTGAGTCCCGTGCAAAACTTCTTCCTTCTCGTCCTGTGTTCCAGCTCTAAACTAACAAATAAGGCTTGCTGCCTGCTATTCAGTCTTGGCCGGAGGCATTTAGCCAGAAACTTTGTACTGAATACTGAAACTCGGCAAGAAAAAAAAGTTTTTCTCTTGTTTTGCTTGTAGGCAACACTTCAATCGAGGGTTAAGGAGAGGGACTGCACTGACACCTGAGCTGGAACTTAGTGATCTCGATGGGGGGGGGGGGGGGGCATTTCTGCATATTTAGGACTCCAATCTGCCTTGTGTGCAGCATGCCTAGGCTTCACTGACAGCAGTGTGTACCCATACTGCCACATGTGAGGGTTGTGCAAGTGTTGTGACTCTAGGCCCAGTAAGTGCACTTTGTGTTTTACTATGTGTCAATGATCTCATGCAGGGGCAGTATTCTCAGGCGATCACCTTCAAGGATACATTCATTTTCGCGAAATTTTATGAAAGCACTGAACACAATGGCGTCTACGAGCGACACTGTACCTGCACACTGTCTTATCACAGATGGCACATTGCCAGAATGCTGTGGCCTGTAGACACCAAACGCATCCTGCTCTGGTCTTGCGAAAGTGAAAGTATTTCCAAAAGGTGATTGCCTGAGAATACTGGAGCATATTCTCGGCCTTTAGGAACTGCATTGATTTGTTTTAGTGCACATTGTGCACTTTGCCTATAATGTCCTTACTAAACTTGTTCTTAATGAATTACATGTAATTAATTGTAATCAATTACATATTTTGATAATTTTGTACTTTGTTTACTCGCTAATGCTCACTGTAATTGAATTACTTTTTTCAGTAATCAATTTCATGTAACCAGTTCCATTTTTTACCAAACAAGCTCTAACGGGCAACGCTGCTTTGAACACCTAAATTGGCGGGAACAGAGCCCAAAGGGATGAAAGCATGTACAAGGCTTACCTGCTCCCACAGTCAGTGTCTTGCAGCTATGTCTGAATCACCTGAACATGGCAGGGTTGCAGATTTACACACATCTTTTGAAAGTCAGACTTCTGAGCTTTTCTCTTATAAGTTTCTCTCCCTCGCTCCTGGAAGCACTGACAGGTATCCTTCACAGGCAGTAAGAGCTGCTGCTCAATTCTTTGCTTAGTGCACTCTATGACTTCTCTGACTTAGGCAGAAGTTTTTGGCCATTCAATTCATATTTTCTGTTAGTTTGATATTACATGGCTCACATACACCTATATTTCTGATTGTAACACAGGAGCAGTATTTCTAGGTCTGAATAATATGCAGCATCATATTAAGTGATACTACAGATTTGGCCACCTTTTTAAGAACATAAGCGGTTTCTTCCGTTCGTTACAATTATTCGTTTAAGTCTAAATGGTTAACGAGTGAACGGCAGTGAATGTCCACCATATGTGGACCGACAAATTGAAACTGCGCTTCTATGGCCACTTCGGATGTTCATGATCACGTAACACGATTTCTCACTTTTTTCTTTTTCTGCTGAGGGAGTTTAATGGAGCTTTTGGTCAAAGGAGGTGAGCGATCTTCCTCAGCAGCTAAAGGGAGTACTCTTGTGCCCATACTTGTTATAAAACTAAGAACTTAATGATTGTTTGCATTAAAAGGAAAGCTCACTTAGTCATAGGCACGAAATATTGTGTTTTAGTATAGATTGCAGCAGTTCGTGTAGCGAAATGCAGAGCCTACTCGCCATGCCGCAAAGGAAAACACTGATAAGCACAGAGTGACTAGCGTCGCTGTGAGCACTACTATACAGCGGAATCTCGATGATACGATCACGGCTGATATGAATTTTTCTGTGATCCCGGCCGAGCCCCGTTGGTTTGCAATGTGCTAGAGAATGGTTGTTACGAATCGATTTTCGACCCGCGTCGGTTGATACGAATAAATGCCGCCCCACCGACGGCCGCGAAAGAGAACAACGCGCAGGCAAGCGCTTTCTCCCTTTCTCTTTTGGTGTGGAGGCGTGGAGGCCGCGACTGGGCGTGAAGAGTTTGAAGCGGTGGTGCTTTTGTGCTTTTCCTCCTTTTCCGCGTGCCATCGGCCGGACGGAGTGGCTGCTGTGCTTCGGGCCGCATTCTTTGTGTTTGCGCCATTTTGCCTATAGTCGCAGCAAGCTATGTCTACCGAGATACGATCTCGGTTAATTCGCGCGGCCGTACGCCGAGGCGCGGGAGCCTCCGTTGGCGCGTCTTCCGTCGACTGCGTTATCGGTGCCGATGGCCCAGGGCGATTGTCTGTTTCGCTGCTGGAGTCATACGGTGCAAGGTAGCGCAGAACGTTCAGTTGGGTGCTCCTCCGCTTCTCCCGCTAATCGCCGTATTTTTCTTGTAGGAGGCTTGCACTTCCGTATTCCAAAGAGTACTTCATCCAAAATTTCTTCTCCAACGAGCGACGATCCATCACTAACCTGGGAGCTCTCAGTAATCGAATACTGTGTGTCAGGTGAAGACGCCGGCGTGGTTTATGAAGCAGACAACTGCCGTTGCCATTTTGCCCCTGTCACAGCAGCAATCAATGGAGAGACACCTTTCAGCACGGCAGCCAATTGGAGGCCTGCTTTTATCGGAGGGCCCGTGTGACTACCTATCGCAGACCCGCGCTTCTTTTGTGTTTGTGCGTTTGTTACAAGATTGCGACGACGGACGAATTGAGAAGCGGAACGGCGAAACTTTGAGCTTTCAAACGATACCAAGATGGCAGCGCTCGGTGGCGGGAAATACGAGAAATGTCTCCGTGAACTGCGGTGATTTTGCACGATTTAAAGCTGTTTTCTCACCCTGCGCACTGGCGAGTTAATCTTTTTCGGGCACTTTTAGTGAGTTTTCAGCGAAACCATTTTGATACAGCGTAGATTAGCGTTGCAGATACCGAAACGCGTGGTTTTCAAAAATCTTTTTCTCACGATTTTCGCGATCTGATCCCCGCGTCCCCCCTTAATTTGGCTAGTTTTAATTGCTTTTTGGTGATACGAATTTCAGCTAATACGAATATTTTTCGTGACCTCGCGAGATTCGTATCATCGAGACTCCACTGTATTCAGCAAGTGCACTTTTGTGCACTATGTTTGTGTGCACTTAACGACAGCACGAGGTGCATCTTTTTTGCGTCAAATGTACTCAATATCTTTTATGGAAGGAGCGGTAATTATAATTGCTACGAGCGTAATTAGAAGTTACATTCCTGTACTTGTACTAAACCCAGACACTGCTGCAGCTGAATGAGCCTGTGGCGGCTTCTTTTAAGAACTTGTTATTGGCAGTGTGACATGACCCCAACTTTCTTGAGGTCAAACTCATTTGGAAGTCTTGCGCTCCCTTATCCTAAAGGAGTTCGTGGATGCTTGTGTGACCAAGGGTATTAGCCCCAGCAACATTAAAGCGCTGCACTTTATAGACAACCTAGACCTGAGCATCACAGCATTGAGTAACCACAATCTTCTGCACAAGATGTTCGCACACTACTACACAGCCCTTCTCCCCAGTGTACACATTGAGCGAGCTAGTTTTCGGTGTGTCTGCAGATGTCCTCACAAGGAAAAGAGGAAAGATTACCGAATAAAATTTTGAAGAACAATTATCTAATGAAGAGCCAGGCCAGCTCGTTCTTTTTGCTGCATTTGTGCAACGGTAATAAAAGTAGGGACGAGAGTAACATTAAAGTAATCGATTAATTTTTAGGGATTTCACTGTTACTCTCTGAGGACAGTAATTGTAATGGGTTACATTTTTTCTGTAACGTGTACAAGTCTGGCCCATACAAGCTTTAGAAAATAGCTAGATTTCTTTTATGAAATTGTAAGCTGATTGTTGATTACAATGCTACCTTGCACTAGGCAGAGATGGTTTCTGCTACTGAGCAAAAGGCCACGGGTTCACTGCCTGCTACAGCGGCCACATTCTGATGGGGGGCAAAATGTCGAAACAATCACAATAATTTAGGTGCGCTTTTAAAGAACCCAGGACGTCAAGATCAATCCGGAGTGCCCCCAATATGGTGTTTCTCATAGTCCCGGTGCCGACTTGGGATGTTATGTGTGACAGTTTTATTTTAACACATCATATGCAGGTATCAGTCCTGTAGTGAGATGATTACGCACCGTCACGTTTGTTGACCTGCGTTGGTTCGGTGAAGGACGGAGCCGTAGACGTTTAGGTTGGTAGATAACATATATTAGGACTAAGCACTTTATTATACACGATACGAACAAAACAACGCACATATCACACAGTTACTAAAGTACATGTTACACATGCATGCGAAGCCCCTAAGCTACAGGTTCTTGCTCGCGCTCACGTCCTCGTCGTCTTCAGCAGAACGAGACCGTGACGGGACGACTTGGTCACTGAGCAAGATGTAGTGTGTCGACTTGCTGAAGTGCTGGGTGAGCGGTGGCGGCGGCTTGAAGGTTCAGGAAAGGGAAGAGATTAGAACAACCAGGAAGAGTCGCGGGCAGGTAATAGCCGCACTGGTCACAGCCATCCGCAGGAACGTCCACCCGAGCAGCCCTCTCGAACCCTGGCTTTTCGAACGCCGTGTCCAACCAGTCTCTGCTGCGCTCGTGCCTTGTACCTCTTCTTTTTGTTTCTTCTCTGCCGCCGCCACCTCGTGCTCTCATCTTTTTTCTGCGACGTGCAGCACAGGTAGTCAATGTCGGCGTCGTTTCACCACAAGTCCACATGGTGCGTCCTTTGTGCATGCACTGGTGTGCTGTCTACTTCTGCTCAAGCATCATTTCAGCATTGTGTGCTGTCATCTCCCTAATCCACGAAAATATTTAAGCTCAAATAACATTAGTCATGCTGCAGCTATGCAGCCGCACAACATGTTGCGTGGTTGCACCGAAATCACCATACAGTCAACGTCCGAAAAATCGGGCAGTCCAAAAAAAACAAATGAATGCATTTTACTGCCCCCAAGGGCTCACATTGCCATAGGCACATTCGAAATAGCTATGAAGGCCTGCCAGTGCGCTTATTAGGTGTATCGTAGTTTCTACTGTGCTACGAGTGGCGGGTGCACGTGTGTTTAATTAAGGAATACACACCATGTACATGTACAGTGACAATTGCCCCTTCCCACTCCAGACATGCTTCACTGCAATACTTTGGGGATGCTTTACTGCTGTATTGAGGTAAATCTGACTTTTGGGAACCGGCATTATGCAACGCGCCATGCTTTCCGAGTTTCCAAGACATTGGCGAGGATTATAAAGGCGTAGACGGCGCCATTGCTAACAGTGGCGAATTATTTCAGTGAAAAACACAGCACCTCACAGAAAGAAGCTTGGTAGCAAACGTTGAAGTAGGTATGCCTAGTGTTGCTGCGGTGGTGGCTACGATTGCCAGCGGATCTGCGTGTGATAGTGCCGGTTCAAGGAGGCGAGATAATCAAAATGGCACCGGTGGTGGCTTTGATTAATGTCGTTTTGGACCTGCCGTCATGGCATAAAGACCATAAAATCGAAAGGCGAAGGTTTTTTGCATCCGTAATTTCAGACATTTTTATATATTGACTCTATGGGGTACATGGCTGTGCCGCAAAGGTGTCCAAATTATTGGGCATGGCTGGATAATCGGTCGTTGACTGTACTTGAATGATGTGGGCTCTAGTCATCTAGTGAGTGTTGCATTTTTGTGTTAAAGTTGCTTGTTTCTGAGGATGATGTTGCACTTACTGGGGTGGAAGTTAAGACAACTATTATCCTCCTGACTGCAGTGGAATGCCTCAGGTGGTGTCCTCAAAAAGCACATATTACAGTTGAAGAAAAATTCATGGCTTGCTTTTTGAGGATGCCGAAATGAGTCTCTTTGTAGAGGTCTGTTACACTCAAGTAGATGGCAATTCTTCCATATGTAAAACAGTGTCCACCTTATGTATTTCGGCTGACATTACTTGAAAATGCTTTCTTCCTGAAATAGTTTAGGGGCTTAGATGACTGCAAGAGGGAAAATTTATTTATTTCTCACAGTTTTAGAGCACGAGATCTTATCTGTTTGCTTCTTTTTTTAATCTGAATGATGTGTCTTTAGGTTTGCAACAAACATTTAAAAGACCCCTCACCATGTTTGGACATGGCAAACAAACAAGTGTGGCGTGTAGATCATGCAATGGCGATCGTGTCTGCAAAGTATGAAAAGGCTGCACAGCCTGATAACAGTTTAAATTTCAAACAGAAGGTTGCGTCCCCTTCTTCTCAAAGGAGCCGGCCTTGAGCGAGAGTCAAGGTCACTCACACAGATGCCTTTACACAAGACACACTGCTTGCAACAACACTGACTTCGGTTAATCATGCAATGTGAAATGTTTTATGCTGTCATTGGAGATACGCTGTGCAGTAAAAAAGGAGGCGGGGCTCATCGTGTGAACGTTACGCGGCCCCTAGACTTTGGTATAGGAGAAAGCAGGCAAGGAACATCGCTTAAAGGGGGAGAATGTCTCGGTTGGCAGTGACATTGACCTCCTAGCAGCATGGTAACAGGACGGTTCAATTTCTTCTACCTGCTCCCATAATGAACTCATTTGAAAAATTAGTTCTATAAAATGCTTCCTAGACAATGGTGCTTTACAAATGCCAGTGTATAACTAAAATTTGCGATGGGGCCCTTTAGGGGGCACTTCTGGAAATTGTATTGTGATTTGTCCAGCATTTATATGATTAATCCGTTTTGTATCTAATGTCACCATTTTTTTTTTCTTCAAATTGTCATGACTGTAGCTTTCATTGCATAAGCTCGTGTACCATGCTTATATATAGCATATGTCTCACAAGTCTTGTCCTCTTCAATCACAGGTGGCTTCAGGGGAGGCAGGAAAGTATTCATCGAGCCACACAGGCATGAAGGTGCGTAGTGTTTCTTTTTCTTTTAATATATGCACACACACACACATGCGCTAGAACAACTTGGACAAAATAAGTCACTGGGAAACTTTCTTCCGGGGGAGGGGGGCTAATACTGACGTGCATGTTCAAATTATGTAGAAGCCCCACCACCCACACCCATCATCACTACATCAGCCTGCCTGGCACTAAGCATTTCCTTTACACAATTCTTACCATGCAGAGGTGCTGCTCTTACCAAAACGCCAGAGATACCATTGTATGCCATTCAGGTTTGGGCTGCAGTTGTAGACAGGCATATGAAATACATTACGCAAGCGAATTTCAGTGTGTTTTAGGTTGCTACACCGGAAACTCATTTTTAAACCATGCTGACCCCAGAGTAGAAGAGTGTTTGTTGCAGTTTTCCATCGTGCCAGGTGCATGGTGGATGCATTGCATAAAAACGAATGGCAGATGAAGTTTCGTTGAGAGTGGAATTTCAGAATTGGCACCTTCTTTCTGTTTATCTGAGTTTAAGAGATATCCAATGACGTGAATTCTCTTTGTTCAGGTGTCTTCATTGCACGAGGAAAAGAAGATGCCCTGGTCACCAAGAACCTTGTTGTTGGAGAGTCCGTCTATGGAGAGAAACGTGTTTCAGTTGAGGTAAGCCAACTGTGGAATCTTGTAAAGGAGCATAGTTTTACTGTGACCTCTGTGCAATGCAGTGAAAAAGCTCCTAATTTCGTCAGGCAATCAAGGTCAAAACCAACTTAATGTCTAGGAGTACTTGCCCGCTGTTAACCACCCATCTTTCCATTGAACTAACATTTCGCATAATAGGCTTAGCGGTGGACAGAGGGTGAGCCCTCCTTTTTCGGTAGCTGTAAACGGTAGCTGTAAAGGGACACTAAAGGCAAATACTAAGTCTACGTGGACTGTTGAAATAACATTCCAGAAACCTTGTAGCACTTGTTTCGTGACAAGACTTAGTTTATGTGAAAGTTACATCTGAAGAGTCTGCATACCTTTAGCACAATTCAAATCTCCTGCCCCCGAGTGGGGGAGTGGTGACATTGCATACGCCATCACCGTCGGTGAGTAAAACGGCGCCCGAAAGATGGTGCTCTGGTTTTCTGTGCAAAACGCAAATGCCCAGCCATGGAGAAACCAAGCCAAGACAGAGCGCTGGATTTGCTGCTGCAGTTGCTCTTGGTCAAGTGGCGTGAACCATTTAGGAATTCCACAACATCACATGAATGTGGCATTCTCGGCTACTTTCAATTTGTGTGAGCTTCGCAAGCCTGCAAAACCAGCGGGGGCAGCGCAGAGTGAAGAAATGAAATTTATTATGAGTGGTTGAGTTTTAGTGATAGAATTATCAGTGCCTTTGCCATCGGGCTAACACTTAAATGGCCCGGGCGAGTCTCTAATCGTGTCCTGCATTTAATTCAATTTCTCGTTTACTAAAGCTCTGTTTGTGATAATATTGACGCTTTAGACTTTATCTAGCACTAATCTACCACTTTAGCTTGACTTAATATTTGCCTTCGTGTCCCTTCAACTGCTCCGCATGGAGTGGGTGAGATGAGCATGGCAGGTTGTAAGAGTTGGAAAAGTTGTGTATGCACTGCAGTTTATCTTGTTCAAGTTCTGTTCCTGTGTGTTTAAATTGTTCTTTGGTCTTCACATTCCAGGAGAATGAGGTGAAGCTGGAGTACAGGGTGTGGAACCCCTTCCGATCCAAGTTGGCCGCAGCCATCCTTGGAGGTGTGGATCAGATTCACATGCCACCAGGCTCTAAGGTGCTCTACCTTGGAGCAGCCTCAGGCACCACTGTATCCCATGTGGCTGACATTGTCGGACCGGTGAGTGTGGTTTGCTGGTTGGCTGTTTACCAAGGCTTGGGACTCCTGGGAGAGCTAGAGTAATGAGATACTAATTCCAGTGAAGGGCTGTGGGAAACATCACAAACAGCATGTACATTTGTCATATTGGTGTTAGGTAGATGGCACAAACTTGGATAGATGGCAAACCAACCCTTATTGCTTTTTTAGCTGGATTTATTTGCTTGCAGTATTCATGGTCAGAAGTTTCTCGTGTGCACCTCAGCCATTACTGTCAAACACTGAAGTGCTGCACATTGCTCTTGGGGCATTCTTTAGATTGAACCAACCCTGCAAGTGACTGCAGCTGCAAGGCGGGTATGCGGGTTATAAGTGAATTTCACCTTGAAGTGAGACTTTTGCCTTGTGGTGTGGCTTTATGGCAGTGCATGCTGCGCTACAGTGAAGCCATATGGCAAAATTCATGTTGCCGTGAAGTTGCACCTCAAGGTGAAATTCACTTATAACCCGCATACCCGCCTTTAGTGTTAAATATATTAAATTCTGGTGCAAATTATGTGCGCAAACGTAGAGTACTGTGTCACCTGTCAACGTTTATCCGTTGGCACAATTTGCACTGCTGTCTAAAATCTTGTACAGTGAAACCTCGATTATACGTCCCCGGCTATGCGATGACCCGTATTATACGACGAATTGGTTTGGTCCCGGCAAAACTCCCATAGAAATAATGCATTAGAAACCTCGATTATACGATGCAATTTTACGCCGACCCCGCCTCGTACAACGCCTCCCTCTGTACCGTCCGAGAAAAAAAGCCCTAAGCAGACGCAGGCTGGCGCATGAACGCACTGCTGTTGACTGATACCGGGTGTGCAGTACCGTATTCACCCAAATGTAACGTGACCGTGATTGTAACGGGAGGTGCAACTTTCTAGTCACGCAAAATAATAAAAAATTTAACCGTGAATGTAACGTGAGATGAACGGAAAAATAAATGGTACCTTTATTCAAGGAATTGCAATTCGGAAACTAGTTCTCTTGACTCGTCATCCTCGTCCGAAGAGGAGACGGGGGCTTTCCTTGAACGGTATTCTCGGGCCAATCACTTTCGTGGATAGTTTCACTTTCGTGAAATTTCGCGTGACTCGGCACTGATAACGTCCCCACCAAGTGTTTCTGGCGCTGTCCTAAGCATGCTATCAGTGCCAAGAGTGCTGTCGGCCGTATACTTCGAGGGGTTCGGTGATGGGACGAGCCGAGTCTCGCGAAACCGAAACTATCTCCAGAAGGGATCGCCCGAGAACCAAGTCATCTTCTGTGCCATCGAGCTTTTTTGAGATTTAAGTACTTCTTTAAAGACCGCACATTTCATTCGGGGTCAGTACCAGGCCACTTCAGTTTCCACAGAGCCTTTCCGACTGGCATCGCACTTAAAGAGGGCCTGCCGCTGGTCCCGCCATCCGCAATTCGTCCACGTTGACACACCGAGCCAAGGCAGACTTTCCCAGCTCCTCGGCCATCAAAATTGCTCATCTCTCGAAGCGGCTGTCATACTGAATGCGCTGCGTCGGCATAACGCCACGAAATAATGTAGTCGAACCGCAAAAGGCCGTAGGGTATTGCAGCATCGTAGCCAGGCACAAGCACAGCGTAAATAGCGTCGATTCCAATCAAAAACAAGTTTCGACTTCAGTCGACATGTATAGGGATTGGATTGAGACGTAAAGTTACAGGTTGCCAACGTAGCTCTAGAAATTGCGGGATTTGGAGCATTTGGTTTAAAATGGCCAATTTTGCTGTTATTCAACTGTAACACGAGGGTTTAGTTCAAGCAACGAAAGTCATTAAAAATATGTGCGTTACATCAATAAATACGGTAATTTCTTTATATTTAATCCACCTTTCTTGGAGCAGTGCAGGTTCGGGCCGCAGGTTTATTCAGGCAGTCTGTACCCGTTTTTTGGGCGAGACTGAGTGTCGCTGCCTATATTCTTAGTTTTTCGATTATATGGCGGTTTTGCGTGGTCCCCTGAAAGTCGGGGTTCCACTGTATTCAAATAAATTCAGTATTGAAATTTTATTGTACCAAAAACGGAAGTTGTACTGTGAGCAAAGTCTTGGTAAGCCAGAAGCGTTTCAAACGGGAAATACTGCCTTGAAGTGCTAGTCCCTTTGACGTCACTAATTTGGACAGCATCTGCTCTTGAAAGTTTTTTTTTACGTTGTTCCAGTATTGTTGCAGGCCACATTGAAATTTTGTTTGGCTTCTTTGTTGAGATTTTCTCTAATCGAGTTGCCCTTCATCTTTGCGAATAACTTTTCTGTGACTCTTCATGCAGGAGGGCCTGGTCTATGCTGTCGAATTCTCTCATAGATCAGGTCGTGACCTCATCGGGGTGGCACAAAAGAGGACCAATGTGATCCCCATCATTGAGGATGCCCGCCATCCACACAAGTATCGGATGCTAGTTGGTATGGCTGCTGTTTTTTTTTTTTTTTGTTCACTGGAACTTGCCAAGCATGTCCCATTGTGTTCTTGATTTAATGGTTTGTGCTTAGTTCATCTGCAACAGTGCAGCACGATTTAGTTGTTATAACCGATGATGTGGCATGGGAGCATTTTAGTAAATGGTTTATTTTCCCATAGACACATCCAGAAGTTGACAACGCATCAGCTGCACGTTGTTATATCCAATATATTGTTAAAACTTGTATAGTTATAAGTGGGTGTGGCTGTATGTGGATTTATTATAATGGGCAAGGACTGTATTTGCTGCAGTGAGGCTTCCCCCGCGCAAAAAATTCCTGGCTACAGGCCTGCTTGTGAGGCATGTGATGCTCTAGTGATTCTAAAGGAAGGTGCGACTCATACACAGGAAAATACCCGTAAATAAGGACTTGTCTAACACTTGCTTTAAATAAACATCTTGGGTATTCATTACTCTAGGACTTAGGCTAGCTTTTGAGCCAAAGTATCAGAAAAGCAACAGACGCGAAAGTTTTTAAGTGTGCAATCTGCTAATGTGTTGCATGCATCCTTCACCAACTCTGTGTGCCATTACATTTGTATTTTACAACTCCCACTCCCAGATGACTCGAAGCAATCGCAGTATTTGACTTTTTTTTTTTTTTTGTTTCACTAGTTGACGAATTTATTGTTTCGCTAGGCAAACTACAATCTTGACTCATATACAGTGGAACCTCGTTCATACGCGTTAAGGGAGAAAATGCCAGGAAAAATGTACCAACCGGAAAAACATTTGATCTTATGTCACTAAAAGATTTGGCAGATTCTATTGTAGTTGAGATCTACGTAATGCAAAGTGTTGTGCGAAAAGTTGCAGCATGAGACGCCGACGTGCGCTTGATTGGTGGGGCCTGAGCAGCCCAGGGTCGCACATTGTCATTCTTGCAGTTTCGGCATGCTTACGTTTGTGCTCCTCGAATTCGGCCTTGGTCTGTAGCTTCATTGAGTGGGGCATTTTGACGGAAAGTATTGACGTGCCCATTCGACACGAATCGTTGCAGCCCGAGATGCATGTTGTTTTTCTATTGCGTTATAAGACGACAACAAGGAACCTAAACAAAATCGAGCTGGTGGGCGGCACCCAGAATACGGTGTCTACAATGCTGCCAGAGTGAAACGTGATGCTCACTTTGTGCCTTCTGCAGCAGGTGCGGTGCGGAAGCACTCAGTGTGCCTTGCCAACATTGTGCATGAGGTCCGTCATAATTTTTCTGTCTTTAAAACCCGCTCGACGTTGTAATTTTATTTTACATCTTCGTGGTGCCGTAAAATTTGCTAACATATAAATCTCATTGTCTTACAGGTATGGTGGACACCATCTTTGCAGATGTTGCTCAGCCTGACCAGGCGAGAATAGTTGCCATAAATGCTCACCACTTTCTCAAAAATGGTGGACACTTTGTCATATCCATAAAGGTTCGTGGTGGTCTTTTCTTCTTCTTTTCACCCCACTTGGTAAATACAAAAAGTAGTGGTAGGATATATATGGCCTATCACAAAAGAAAGTTAAGGTCAGTGTGCTGCTGCCGGCAAGGGCCAGCTGGCTTTTACTTTTTTTGTGATAGGCTGAGCATACTTTATGCTTTCCTAATGTGTTGCCCGCTTTTCTGGAACGCTCGGTAACTCTTCTGGAATGGCTGCATTCCACTGGTGCCAAAAGGCGTCGACACAAGTTCGTACTAGCACGGTCTTTGCAGCAGCTAGCTTCCCCATGGACAAAGACAACTCCGTTTTTTTTTTTTTTTTTTTTTTTTTTTTTTCCCTTCTTGAGACCAGGAAGTAACTGTGCTAGATGTTACATTGATCGATCCAGACCATACAATGCTATTTCTGCAAAATTTCAGTAAGAACAGGCCACTGGCAAGTGCAAGATGATTTTTCTATGATTGTAAGAGAAGAAATACATGCTCCTATATACACATGTATCGTCATTCTTACAGCCTGACAATATGCCTTTTTGTTTTGTTAGAAGGGTGTAGTGAGTCACAAGGCCAAGAGCAGCATAACATTAGTGATTTACCGTATGTAATCGTGTAAGGCTCACACTTCGAAGTTTTTGACAGGCTGCAGGCCTTGCACGAGGCAGGTTTATGGCTACTCACTGAAGCGTTGAACTGCGCCCCAACTGTAATGCAAAATAAGGCAACCACTGTGCGCTTACTATGAACACATTTACAGTCGCAACACTTATTTTTTGGACACGGACAATACCGCGAAAATGTCAGAATAATTGGGCAGTCCTAAAAAAAAAAAGCTAAATGTGACGGTAGATTGCTCAGTATTGTGCTCCGATAAAATAAAGTTCACTCTATAGTTTCGTGATGACTGAGGCCGTGGGTATGTTTCGCGTTCACCCATCACGAAGCCTGATGGGCGTTGTGTTGAAGTGCGGATACCATGCACATGGTCTCCAATCTGCGAACTGTCAGTTTAGGCTGTGCTGTACAAATTCAGTTTAGGACATTGTTAACTTTGTGCCTACACACAAACTTGCACCATTTCGAAAGTCCAGTAAATGCACAAATGAACTTGGTAGGGGTTCGCGGTAGTTGCCAGCTGATCGCCCGCGGACCCAGACTCCACGTTTGTGGCTGTCAGTCCAGCCTATGCAAATGATTTCACGCCTGATCACCGATGTGGTCTACTCATGCAAACATTTTAAGGGTGCACTTCCCGCAGTAGCTTGCTGCCCAGCCCAGCACCCCTTCATCAGAGTCTGCATCCAAAGTTGCGGTTTTGCCCAACCTCGAGTACCCCAGCGCCTCCGTGCCGGATACGTTGATGGTGATAATGCCGTCATCACCAGGGCAACTATTGCCATGTACCGTAAAACACCGGACTATAGGTCGACCCCCAACTAATTCTAAAAATGAAAAAAAAAAAATCATTTTCAACGGCAAAAGTACCGAAAGACGCCCTTACCTTTAAACAAATGCGACTCAGCCGGTTGCACAATGGTGACAGTATTTAGACGAGGGTCGACTTTTCGCAATGGTTTTTTAAAAAAAAGTTCGACCTATATTCCGGTTTTTACGGTAGTAGTGGTTTGGGAAAATTAAACAGCATGTGAGTATGCACGTGATGCTCAGCGAAACCTTTTTTTCCAAGTTTTCTCACTGTATTTACTTCTTCGATGCTGTTAATCTTTGTGGCCTTGTTTAAAGCACATTCCTTGACCTGTTGGAAATATGAGAAAAAGTTTTGCTTACATTCCATCATGAATTGCGGTCACATGCTCTTTGTTCATGACGTTCTTTAAGTACAACACATCTCTGTACAACCACACATTTCATCTGGGATGGCGTTTTACCTTTGTGCAGGCCAATTGCATTGACTCTACGGCTGAGCCTGAGGCAGTGTTTGCCGGTGAAGTGGAGAAACTGAAGCAGGAGCGGCTGAAGCCACAGGAGCAGATCACATTGGAGCCCTATGAAAGGGACCATGCTGTGGTCGTAGGCACTTACAGGTACATTTCTGAGCTTATCCTGGGGTGGTGTTTTTATTGTTTCACAAGCTATCGCTTAGGGGTTATAGTTTGTAGGATCTTACTGCTTTATGTTACATGTTCAGATGTAGGCATTACTCAAACTTTCAAAGAAACCTTTGTTTGCAGTTAGTGGCAGGTTATATGACAAATATATGCTACCCACCCTCTCCAAGAGTGTGTATGTCTACGCACGGTGCTACTCTTCATCACTTTCTAGTACATATTCCATGGTGAGAGAACCAGACACGATTGGTGCTGGGTCAGTGACTGCCTTGGTTGTGTTTGATCTCTGCCTTCCAGCAGTTTCACTGGTGTATTTCATTCAAGGCAACTGGTTTAGAACAAGCAAATGCTACAGCATCTCTCCAAGACTGAGCTCGAACCTCCTCTTCTTCATCAGCACTAAACACATGTTTAAAACCCATGGTGCAAAGATGACATTCAGCCAATGGCTTTTCAACACTCTTTATTCTGGAGACCATGGCTGGTAGCATCGGATGCATTTTCTGTAGCATTGACACTTTCTCAAAATCAGCCAATGGCTTAATCTACAGTTTATGCTAGAACCCTCTCTCCAGAGCGTGGCCAGGGAGCAAGCAGTGGTCAGTGCCTCGTGGAATGTGCAGAACAATGTTCACACTTCACAATGCTCACACGTCTTCACTTGAATACATTAAACAATGCACTCTAGTATATACCAGCCTCATTATCTGTATTAAATAGTCTTTCTCCTTGTTATAAAAGCATTTAATAAGTCGGTTAGCCAAGGACACCAGCATAGTGTTAACTGGGCACATTAGCCGGCTGAGCTGGTTGAAAACTTGCTGTGCTACATGATGCACTTCGTCACACTTTGCACCTCCCCTAAATATTCGTGGCAGCATACTTATTGTGCCCAGCAAACCTGTGCCGGTAGTGTCCAATTGTAATATTGCAAAAGGAGACTTTATTGCTGTACAAAGATAAATAGTTAGACGAGGAAGTCTAAGTAAGTTGGTAGAAATTTAGCGCATTTAATTAAATGAAAAAAAAAAAAAAAAAACATTCTAGTCTGCTTTCGCATGAGCCCTGCAGGTGGCAGCACCATACCGCAGCCGTGTCGCTTTGAGATATTTCTGCATAAGTGCCAAAGATGTGTAAAAAGGCTGATTTTGGCCATTGATCTTTCTCATTTACTTGTGTGTGAATATCCTGTCCTCTAATAGCACTTTTGTTTCTTGAATTACAGGCCGCCGAAGAAATCTGAAGGGTGATCCAGGACCCGGCGCAATGCTTTTTATTATGCTGTTTGTTTTAACTTCTCGTGCCACATTCACAACGTGCACTGTGTTTCTTAAGCTGTAATAAACCATCGTTTCTCAAAACTTTGTGTCGTTTCTTCCAGCCGTGTCGTTTTCCAGGTTTGATACGTGCACAAGTTGAAATCCTACCTTGTAGCTGTGTGGTTGCATGTCCACATCCAGCAGCACCTCATTTCGCAGTTGCGTATTTAGTTTTTTTATTTGTGTTTTTCGAAACACTTCAATTTATGTATGATTTTTATTCCCAATATTTATCGTTGACATATAATTCGTATGAGCTCGTGTAAACGCGCACAATTTTAGCGCCGACTGTACGCAACTGCAGCGTCTGGCGCTCGGCCTAGCCGCTTTTGGCGGGAGGAAATGCAACGGCCATGGATAAACGAGATTCAAATTGAATCGTTTTCCGCGCCATTTTAATGTGTTCGAGATTTTATTTTGGGTGTTTGTGCCTTCTGGATTACTTTTGATTGGATTACCTCACCTCTGCTGTGTATTGAAACAACCCTGGATAGCCGCTGTTGAGGTAGGTGGATCATTTTTTGTGAGGCTGCGTGGCAATCTCGCGCAAGCCAATGCGCCATGTGGTTATGGCGTTGTCCTTTCAAAGGGGAACATCCAATGTTTACAATTGTATTTTCGTTCAATCACCTCTCTAAATGCCCACCGTAGATCACTATGAGACTACGGAATGTATTTTTTGAGTTAATGCTACTGCTTATAATGCAAATTTAATATAAAGATCACCTAGTTCCGTTTCTACCCCGAGAGCACATTGCGCACAGCAACACGTGAATTTCGGTCGTGTTTACTTCCCTGCACCACACTTTGCTGAAACCTTGTGTGTAAATCAAAGGAGGTCGCCCATTAGCAGAGTTCTTTAGTTCTGTTCATTCATAATCCCCATCGTTGACGACCCTCACTGCCGAACAGATACCTCCGACTGCGGCAATCCGCTAAGCCTTGCAGACGCCGTTCACGTTGGGGACAGGGCGCCGCGTTCCTTATCGCCGCGTCCGTCGGTCAGTCTGCGTTATCCGACGGTCATCCAGTGTCGGCCCGCAGCTCCCCTGTGTGACTCGGTATCGCGATCGCGCGCATTAAAAGGCACGTGTGAACGATACCCCCGATTCTCCCGTTCGTGCATCTGAGATCGGCAACTGGTTTGCTTACTCGTTTGTTTATTCTCGCGATTAAGACGGGCGCCGCGCGTACGGCGCGTATCGTAAGCCACTGTTTGCCTGAAATGGCTTCGTTGCCGTTCCATCTCCTCTGTTATTTCGCGGTGCTGTGAAATTTGCGGCGCGTAGTAACAAGGGGTCGTGTACAATCAGCTGACGACGCTTCTAAGATGTCTACATCCGGGTGACTCACAGACGAAGCGATATGCGGTGCAGACGGCGCTGCCGAAAAAGAAAACCCAGCGTTTCCTCGTTCATTAACGTTTTGACCTCCCGAGTTTCTTCCAATTTTTTTCGGCTTCTAATGAATTGGGCGCCGCCAAAGTGGAAGCGGTGCTTTTTGTCCCATCGACGCTGCCTCTTTTGGCGTATTTTTTGTGCTCGCCACCGCAGCGTCGCGTTCGGCTCTTTCCTCGCCCTCTCCCCACAGCCGCTCCCCCTCTCTACAGGCTGGCCGCCGTTGTCGTCTGCCGCTTCGGATCGGGGACGCCATATTTGCATGAAAAATGCAGTGTATGTTGTGTCCTCCTTAGCGGTGACTGCACTGTTACCGTCTGAAAACAGTTGCCGTTGGTCTATACTCACCAATGGGACCTTTCGTTTGGCTTCGCGAAATGAGATAACCCCCGTACGTTTCATTTTTCCGCACGGCCGTACTATCTTTACAATTTTTTTTTTTTTTAGTCTTCGCCATGGCGCACGCTAGCGCCGCTCTGGTTTCGATGTTCGGAGTGGTCCGATTTGTTTTGTTTCATGTCCGTCTAGCCACGCTCTCCGCCTCGTTTCCTGTGTGTTTTCATTCGACCGTCAGCCGTCGCATGTCAACAAAACAGCGTGGGCGCTGTATTTTAATTGCCCGTTTTCACTCGTCCGGCTCTTGCATACCCTTTTTGAGAGAGAGCGGTACGTGCTTGATAAATTCGTTCACCAGCCGTCCAATGCGCGCAGGCTCCTGATAAATTGATGAGTAATGAGTCTGAAGAGAGTGTTCTATTTAAAAACTAGCAGGGAGGGACGGGCAGCGGTTGATCGAACCACCAAACCGAACTTGTATTTTCACGTGCGGCTTTGCCAGGACGTTATGGTGGGTTTAAAACATTATGTGACAGACAAACGCAGACGTGGATGTTGGCAACGATAGTGATAGATACGGTAGTTGTGATTCTAGAATAATGTGCAGCAACATTGGCGGAAGTTGGCGTACAGGAGGAGGCGTCGCAAATTCGGAAGGATATACGAGGAAGAGACGGTATTAAAATAAATAAATACAAGCCGTATTGTCGGGGCGGTAAGTAAGTTCGAATTGTCGGTGTGTCTCCACTAGTCAAGCGTGAAACGTGCTCATTTGTTCGTATTCCGTCTCTAAGGCCAAATACGAGCAAACGCACCGACACAGCTCTGTTTCCAGCTGCTGGATTCATGTGTACCTTTGTATATCCATGCTTTCATCCTTGTATGGCACCTTGATATTTGCAGTGCTTCAACGGTTGTTCTGTATGTGTTATGTTATATAAGGGACTCTGGTTATACTGACGCGTCGTAATTGGGCAGTCCATATCCGGCACGTTCTGCTTTGCAGAAAGAAGCGCGTGGGATGTCTTTTATGCTTGTGTGTCATATTCAACTCTGTTTCAGCTTAATATATGTAACATATAGACATGCCTGAACTAATTATAAATTATCTTTTCAGCGTACATTCATGTGCCCCGTGGTCATAAACAGTCTCAATGTTGTTGCTCAAAGGGAAGGTTGATGGCTAAATGAATCGCGGTTGGGAACAGGCCTGTTTCGCACTCAGTTCGTCTGAGAATCGAAAACACAGCTTTAAATGCGGGCGTAAGAAAACTTTGTTCGCGGAAATGAAAACGCACAAGGATATATGAAGGATTGATCTCTCCGCAAGACAGTCTCATTTGTCATTGCCGAGTGCTCACAGCAGTAGCGTACCCAGGATCTCTGCCAGAAGGGGGGGGGGGGGTTGACAGTTTGCCAATACCATCTATATAGCACTAATTTCAATTTCTTCACGGGAAATTGTCAAAAAGTGCGCTTTTTGTGAGTGTGCAGACGATCGCGCGTCTTGCATCTTAGTTGCAGTACTCAAATGCGCAAGGAAAGAAAAGGGGTTAAGCAAAAGAGGGGGGTTAAGTCGGCCACAGGGGGGGGGGGGGGGGTTACAACCCCCGAACCCCCCCCCCCCCCCCCCGTCGGTGCGCCACTGGCTCACAGCAAAGGTAGGTACTTCATGCGTTGGAAAAACGATGTGACAAAATAAGAAACGCAAGCATAAGACCAGAAACGGGGAGAAATAACGATTAATTCGTAAGCAACGCTTTAACTACTGCTAACGAAAAAGAGTTCAAGGAATCGGTAGGGAGCGCTTTTTGTTGCTCATTATTAAATTTTGCAATGAGCCCGCGAACAAGGGAAAGGGAGGAGGGAAAAAAGGAAGATTAAACATTGTGCTGGTCTACGTTAAAGCAAGTTCGCTCTGCACGTGCCCTCGTGAGAGGTATTTATTTATTTACACTCGGGGGTTTGCACATTACATAGGGAACGACATATAATAAGAACTAGAAACAAACAGTTGATAAAAAAATAAACACGAGACAGTCGACACATTTGTACAAAAATAAGTATATAGAGCTGGAAGAAAGCCAAGCTAAAAGACGGCACCCGCTAAGGGTCGCAGCTTTTTAACCAAGTCTAAAACCATATGAAAGCACTGCTGATGGAATATCAATTCACTCACCAGGAAGTCATAGAACACTGCGCACAATAGGTACACAGTCGTGATCAATATGAAGGGAAACATGTATTTTTTTTTTCAACCGCCCGTAGGGGCTACACACACATCCGTCCCTAAAAGTTTAATAGGGAAACTTATTGTTATGTAACAAGTTCCTAGATTTGAGCCCATTTTCGCGAGTGAACGTGGCATAAAAAAAAAGAAAAAGAGAGAGAGAGAGAGAGAAAATTGGCTCTTCCCTTTTATTTTAATGACTGTACACACTTACTTTTTTTTTCTGTTTCTTGCTGTATTCTCAGACTACAGTTCCAAATATATCACAAAGAAAAGCTGCGAAATAAGTAGTAGCCGCCTAATATGAAATGTCATGTGATATCGACATGACTGTTATGTGTCTATGGCCTGATAAAATTAATTAAAAACATTGTGCTGAACCTGCCTAAAGCTCACGTAGCTATCGTAATAATATTGTCTGCTTCACTACTCCGCGTAAATGCTGCTGATTAGCTGTTCAATTGTAATCGCAACCATGTCGGGGCTCTGGAATGAAATGCTCGCTTAATACTGGTAATTTTAATCTATGTTGTATCATCATTAAGGCGACATACTTCTCCAGCTGACGCGCATTTAAGCATCACAAATGATTACACGGACAATAAGTGGTGTGGAAATCTACGCCCCGGCGACGGGTCTCTCTCTGGGTAAAAGAGACCGATCTCGAGGCTATACGTTTGCTAACTGCATGCGCCGGAAGCGATTGGGGAGCCGGAAACACGTCATACACGCTATAATCAGTGCTCAATTCTTTATTTTCAGTGTTTGCCGTTTCTAACACGCGCTTTTCTTTTTCTTTCTTTCTCTCTCTCTTTCGTTTTCTTTCTCGAAGACTCATGAAAATGCGACATCCGCGTTTCATTCTAGTCCGGAGCAATGAGCGGTGTTCAAATCTCACCCCATCGTCTGGAAGGCCGTGCATTGCCGTACTGAGGGTACGCTGCGGTGTATAAATCGCACCTCCAGCTACTTTCAATCGCTGGACATCTTCAATGAAGTTCTCACTAACTCACTCAAGTGACAACAAACCGTAATTCCTAACATTATACCGTTAAAATCGCGACGCACGTTTCAATCGAAGACAACATTTTCCATTTCTGGCCATGAAAAATTGTGCGCACGTTAAAATTGTATTACTTCGTCAACGCGAATCTTTTGTAGAACCGGTCCAGAACTATTCCTCCAAAAGGTGCCGGATCAGGTGTAACGGGCCATTGTAACGGTGTAACGTATGAATGCAGCCGAAATTATTTTTCTCTTTAGGGCCTCTTTAATCTCCTCAGCCATCTAGAAAGGCGTTCCTCGTATTCACTGTGCGATATCCGCGGACTTTGTTGCCGCACGCTTCGTCAAACGACTTCTCGCCCTCCTCATGCGCCGCCGTAGTGAGGTGTCAGAGCGAGCACCTGGCTTACACCCTCCAGGTTACTACTGCACCTAGTCAGCGCCCCCCCCCCCCCCCCCCTCCATCACTGCGTTCTTGTTCTATGTTTACTTGGCGCGTTCTACAATGGTATGAATAATCACGCTGGCACGCCCCGGAACTTCACCTCGTCGCCGCGTGTATACATAGGAAACCTTTCTGATTGTTACGGCCGTTTTTGAACCTGTAATGTACTTACATAGTCCCACTGCAATCTGCAGTTCGCATTTTTGAAAACTTTTTTCTCGTGCTCTGAAGGTGCTGTTGAAATGGCAAAAGGAAAAAAGAAAATTTCTGCATGGATGCTTCTTGAGCAACTTATCGCCGGCACGAGCGATGTCAACAGTGCGATGTCGACAGAGCGGGCTCCTCTCTCTCTCTGGCCAATCGCTTTTTTTTTTTTTTTTTTTTTATCTCGGTAAATCTATCACTGGATCGGCACGCGGCTCCGACGTTTCCGCGTTCTGCAGCTCCCGGACGTCGTCGACGTTTTGCACCTCGTCGGTCCGGTTCGTAGGAGCGGCTCCTGGAAACCGGGGCTTGTCCGAAACGCTGCCGTCGTCGCTGGTCGGCTTACGGCGCACACGTGGATACTGCATGCGCGCGCCGCATACTTGCATGCCATGCCTGCAATCAGAAGACGGGATGTGGTCAGATCAGCTTACACAGCCATGTGTACTATATGCCCCTACACATGTGCCGATGACCGCGGCTCTGTCCCCTGCGGGATTTCGCAAACATGCAGCAGGCTGTACCTGAATATCCTCATCACGACAAATATCTGTTTTGGAGCGCGCATTTCGTCTAATAAAACGAGGCTCTTTCTCGCCTTCTCAGACGCTTGGCGTGTCTGCTCCCTCGGGTTTTTCGCCGAGTAAGTTTTGCCGATCCCGGAGAGAGAGGAATAGTAAATTGCGCCGGGGTTCCAGAGATGGTGTAATCGAAACGGGGCTCATCCTGGACGTCTGTGTAACGCGAGTCTGCGTTCATGTAAACTCGGTTGGTTTTCCGCGTTGGCGAAACGTACCTGGCGCGGACAGCGTCTATACCTTCTTTCGCAGACACAGGGGTCGCTATCGCAGCATTCGAAGCGCGGGAAAGCTCATCTACTCAGAAGTATAGTACGAAGCCAAGCTACAAAGGAAACCCGTACTGGTTTCGGAAACCACGTTTGGGTTTCTTTTTTATCTTCGTGCTAAAGCCGTGTGTGTTTGCTCTGTGCCATCGTGCTACTTTCTGGTGTGGGACAGTTTTGCCTTTCGAGAAGATATACAATGCCGCGCCCTACTGTTGTGCCTTTCCAACGCCGCGGTGAAGGTGCGCGTGCCCTTCTCACTGGGGGGCTACGTAGCCGCGTCGTCGGTCTGACGCCATTTAGCGGTGACGAACTCTCGTCGCGGCGGTTCTGCGATAACGAGAGCGCCTCCGCGTGCCAGCGGCCGGTCAGCTGATAGCTCGAGTCGCCGTGTGGGTGCCTAGGGGGAGGGGAAGGGAGCGCGGGCGGCACCGGTGGTGGGTGGGAGAGGCGAGGAGGGGTGTCGGAGCGCGGACCCGGGGGCGCTATCAGCTTGCCCCCCCTCCACTCCCTTAGTGTCGTGCGTGCCTGCCACCCAGAGGCGTGGGATGCCCCCGCGTATCTGGGATTTCGTTCGTTCGGCGCCGCGGCGGTGCTTCTCTTCCATTGAAGAGCCGCGCGCCTTTCTCCTCCTCCTCGGCTTGCTTTCACCAGCGTTGCGGAGAGCAGCGGCGGCACGCGGAGTTGAAAAGGCCGCCGATGCGGCGACGCGTTGTTGCCATGCGTCGGCCCAAGTCCTCTCCCTGTTGCCTGGCGTCGTAGCAGCAGCAGCAGCAGCCTGTTGCGTAGCTCTCTCCCCCCCCCCCCCCCCCCGGCCTTTCGCGGTGCTCCATTTTACGCGCGTCGTCGCTACTACGTCGGCACGAGCGCGTGGAGCGGTGCGGAGGCGGAGGAAGGAGAAAGCCGGCCGAGAGGCAGCCTCGTGCTTTGACGTCATTGCTATATAGGAGTGGATCGAGCGTAGGTGGAGCCCCCGTTTGGTTCAGTCGGTAGACGTTGTTTATGCGGGTTTTCCGAAAGTTCTGGCGCGCGAGTTTCATCTATAGCTGATAGCTGCAGTGAAAAGCTCCATCTCGGAGAACCCTCCCGTTCCCGCTTCGTAGACTTTTGATTGTTCCTAGAACTGCTTTAAAAAGGAACCTCGTCCTCTTGAACGGAAAGCGACGCAGAATCGCGTTATTTGTACGGCTCATCCTAATACATGAATGACGTGACCTAGCTTATAAGCGGCGACTCCGTCACCAGCTCGTATAACCCTACTTGGCGACAGTGGGACTATAAAAAGAAATTCTGGAGTGAATACGTCCCCAAAGTAAAAGCGGGAGCGACGCCATCTTATTCGTGACACCGTATAGCTTGTAGTTAGAAACGGAAAGCCTTCTCTTTCCGCTTCCTGCGGGTTTCTATTCACCACTCGGCCTGTATGAATCTTCCGAGCCACGCTTCAGAGGTTCCGGGTGATCATTGATCGTGGGGGATGCATATTACCGACGACCACGACAACCACGTGTCGTCGCCAAGCTGCAGACCCGGCGAATCATGCCTGCTCCAAATGTCGACAGAAATTTACTGAGAGAACCGTTAAAGCTCGGCACAATGCAATTTCGAGACGGTGTTGGGCATGTTGAAGCTGATCTTTAGGCGCGTTGTAGATCATTACCAATATGATTAAGCAAGAAGGCGTGTCGTTGGTCTGATGGGGTCATCATAAAAGGCGTGACAACAGCGAAAAAAAAAAAAGAAAAAAAAGGAAGAAAGAAAAGCCCAAACCGAGGACGGAGACGAGAAGGATATCGCACGAGCACTCATGTTTTGTTTTTCTTGCCTCCGTCCTCGGGTTTTTTTTTTTTTTCTTTTTTTTTCCGCGCTTTTCACCAAAGTTTTTGTCGCGCATTGGTTCTCGAACAATTAACAGTGCTTCGTTGAATAAATATCGGGCTTGTCGTGATGAAACTGGCAGAAATAAAGGAACATATTCTTGAGCAGAGTTGGGCTTGCTCATCGCTACAGGTGAACAGCGCAGTAAGCTGTTTACAAAAACGGAGACAGGCACAAGGGCTGTGTGTGCGTGTCTTCTTTGTGGCTCTATTTGTCTTTGTCGGATCCCTGCGCTGTTGCCGTTTAACGGTGAACGTAATTCTGCAGAAATTTCTATTTGCACGTAGGTGCCCCGAGGGCGCGAACACTGACCACTTTCAAATAAACATTCGAATTTCATTCTTCCGCCTACTTCCGCGTTCGATATTTTTTCCCCCACCCATCTCTTATGCAACGCCTGCATGCCTGCACGAAACGGCCGCCGAACTTGCAAGGCCGCACCTCTGTTTGGGCCTCCATGGCAGCCGCTCGAGTTTTCGGCGCACGCGTCCCCCTTTATCACGCATCCGTCGCGTCTGCTTAGTGGGTGCGAAACAAAAGGTTTTAACTGTCCGCCCCTGCCGCCACCGCCGTACGATTTCCCTGGTGCTGGCCTCGCCGCAACCTCGCTCGCCTGCCGTTTCTTGGGGCGCGGGTGCGTGAGCGCGTTTGTCGCGCCCGGGCCAGGCGAGAAGGTCGCCGGCGTCGGTGCCTTGCGTTGCCTCCGAGATCGGGCGCGCGCGTAATCTCTGAGGCCATTATTTCCAGCAATGGGTTTCGAATTCTGGCGCCACTGTTTACGCGAGCTGCAGGCATGGCGGTTCAGCCAACGATGGAATTGCGGACGTAAAAAAAGAACTAGGAAGAAGCGTCAGGTGATGAAATAGGAAACCAGTAAGTAAATGGCGGCCCGATACGTGATCACGTCACGGTAAGTTTTGAATGTCTTCTATACCGCTGTTCCACAAGCACGACGGATGCGACAGCTTCAGTCCCGAATTATGATCGACTGTCGATAAATATGTGAAATTTACTTTTTTTTTTTTCGTTTTGTGAAGGTGCAGGATAATCCATTCAAAACAAGTCAAGGTGGTAGAATGACACTCAAGACACTGTTAGGTGGGCTAGTTGGTTACGAGTATTATGAAACATGGTATTTACGCCGCAAATTTTAGACGGAACCACGGAGCAAGAAACCTTCCTCCGTGGACGGAACACAGCGAGATAGACAGGACTAAAGCCGATTCTTCGGCGTTTGTCCTGTGTAACTTGCTCTGTCCCGTCTAAATTTGCGCATGATAGAATGACGCTGCGCATTCTATATTAATTCGTCATACAAATGCTTGCTTGGAAGTTTAGAAAAATAAACTGTATCAAGTAACGCCACAAGGACTTCTGAAGCTAAAAGCACGAATATATAGTGAAATCCATGTACTATGTATGTACCATCCATCATTTCAATGGTAGCTTATTAACTATATATCGCATGCAGCACTTAGCTCAGTTCCATAGGAAATTCAATGGTGTCCAGTGCCGTTCAGAAGGGAACAGTTGGAAATTCACCGGGAAGTTCCACCCAGGGAGTAAAGAACCATGACTTTGGCGGCGTATGTGTATGCTGTACTGAGGATACGTACCCTCCGTTGTTTCACTGCGTAAAGTCGGATAACATCAGCCGGCACACCTGTAGGTGTGTAGTATACAGGCAGTGTACGTATATATAAGCCTATTCGTTATGAGTACTGTGTGTGAGCTATTCAAGCAAGGCAGCAGCAGATAGCAACCACGGTCACCTAAGACTGGGAGCTAGCGTTCGCCCTGAAATCCTTGCTTGAACCTTCGCTTCTTTTACACTGCCCGCGACCGTGTTGCATGTCATGCTGTGTATATATATATCTGCCGAAACGGGTCACCCAATCTGGCTTCTTTAGCAAGTGCCGCTTCTGTGCCCCGCGATGTATGTACGTCGATCGCCCTACGTGCTGTCTTTCGAAAATGTCCTCTGCCGCCGCGAGAGTGCGTGCTACTCGTTTGTTGCGCCTCGCCCATGCAGGTTGTTGTCTTATAGTATATCGCAAGTGCGCGAGGGTCAAGCAGTGTGTGTGTGTGTGTGTGTGTGTGTGTGTGTGTGTGTGTGTGTGTGTGTGTGTGTGTGTGTGTGTGTGTGTGTGTGTGTGTGTGTGTGTGTTTTGCTACACCGCTTCGGCCACTGTGTAAGCCACAGTGACGGCAACAAAGGAAGTCTTTCGGACGAGATCAAGGGATTTGTTGGGCATGGCTTGCGGAACCTTTCCCGTGTAATGCGCCCGCGCCTGTGTTGGAGCGCGGGGCGCGCGGGAAATCCACCGCCGCCTCTGCGGTGGCACCTCATAAAGAAACTATATACTGCCAGGTGCTCGCGATCTCACGCTGGGATCACGTGGTCGGGATTATCCTCCGGGGCCCAATCCCTCGCGCGGCGCCGCGGGCGACGTTGCATGTTGTCCGTGCGCGCGAGAACCCAGCAAGCTTCTAGAGTTTGCGGGACATCTCTCTTAGCGCGTTCAATCATTCACACTCGGCGGACTCTTGCATAGCAATCCCGGAATGCAATCAAGATAGGCTTAGCGAGTTCGCGATCTTTTTTTCTTTTTTTTCTTTTTTTTTTTTCGGGCTAGTGAGCCGGAGGACAGCGGAGGCACTTAATTCGCGCTTCCGGGTCGCGACCAAAAGTTCCGCCTCGTGCCATCTCCTCTGATGTCCTCCTACGAAGAAGAAATTGTTTGTTGTACGTATCGCTTGTACGTCACCAGTGACGAGCAGCCGCTGATCGCTAAAGTTGCATACCTGTCAACTCTTCCGAATTGTTCGTAAAGTTAACGAATTTGGTCTCGTTTCATAATTTTACGAATGTGGCGTCAATATTTACGAAAAAAAAATTAATTCAGTTCGCTAGAAACTTTCACTCTTTGGTCTTCGAACCGTCCGTTATTGCAAGTATTATTTTCCAAGTTCTCTGCAGCTTTCGTGCTGCGTCTAAAGGTATAATAATCGTTAATAAAGTGCGTATGGGGATCCCACAAAAGGTGTGTCCCAGGGCAAGCTTAAAAAAAGAAATGCTTGCTAATCCCCTTATCCACCTCGGTATTGTGTCCGCGGTATTTCGCGAATTTTAAGTTCAATAGTTGGTATAGGTATGTAGGCGGTGACATCCAGTTAGGCTCGCTCATTTTCGTGGCGTCATGACGTATAGATGAACTTTTCAAAATCTGAACCAGTTGGGAATTATGTTTTGAAGCGCGGTGGAGCAGATGGGACGGGGGAGGTGCAGTATGGTTGTGCGGGCGGAGCCTGTATTCTTACTTTGTCACTGCAGCTAAAAGCGTTGGGTAACCTCTGCTAGTGAGTTTTCAACACCTAGCCCCGTGTTGCCTCTATGCCGTATTGTCGGAAGTCAAAATTAAAATAAACTGTGCTTTCTTTTTATTAAACCTAACTGCGTAAATTAAAGAAAAAAGAAAAGCCACCGCGTGACGGCCTGCAGCGTGTAACCGTTTTTCGCATGCGTGCCGTGTTTCCCGAACATCGATAATTTCTTCATTGGCGCAGTTCTTGGAGTAATTGGTTGTTCATTTGAATAATTAGTTAAGCACAGGAAGAGTAAGGGATGGAAAATTGCTACTGACCGCGACAACTGTCCTAGCGCAGTCTGGGGACACCTTGAACTGCGGTCAGCAGTGGAGGGGAATGTGAGAGTAAAAGGAAAGAGGATAGTAAAGGAGAACTATTTACATATGTTCAATATAGCGACTAGGTAAAAAATATCCATAGATAGAGGGATATCCAAACGCTGACTTGGCAGGGGCCATGGGCTGTGCATACTATCTACACCCTTTTTCCGTAAGTGCCGTTCTCCATTAGCTATGGCTGCGGTGATATCTTGTTATCACCCCGATATTCAGTGGCGGACGCCCGAATGCTGGCTGCTAAGGAAATGCTTTTACCTATCGGAAAGGTTTCTTTATTCGGGCTCTGATTCTTGCTCGCGTTGAACGCGCAGAATGTGTTCTCAGCCACGGAGCGAGAATTCACACTCCTGTCTTTTGCTTCGGCTCGAAAGGGGTCGCTTGTCCATCCATTGCTTGGCTGCAACTGTTCGTGCGTAGCTTGATAAGTTTATATAACGGGGAAGATAAGGAAAGGGGGAAAAAAAAAAAGCGGTCTTCAGCCAACACTTCCTTCTGCGAAGGAAAAAAAAGAAGGCCTATACAACCCTCGTTATGCCGATTTACGGTGGCAATAACCAGTTGGTTCGTGCTCCGTCAGCGTAAATCGCGACCTTCACTGCTGAAGACACAAGGTCATCTCATCTCTTTCTCGAATTCTTCTTTGTCGCTTGCATAGCGGCGTCGCAGCATCTGCGAAAAGTCGTGCCTTATGTGGCCCGCGACATCGGTGAGGCAACCGACGCTGCCGTCTCTGCACAGCTTCTAGACTGCGCTAATGGCGCTCCCTCGGCGACCTGATGAAACGTGACTCGCATCCGGAGCGCGTACACAGGAGCCATTCTCGGCGGTATGGTGCCTTCTTCGACGACGAAACCTGGCATTCGCGAACCCGCTCACGTCCGCCGGCGCTGCTGCGCGCCGCAGCTGCCAGTGTTGGGCGCCGCCGCGCGCACCACCGCTGCTGGTCAAGCGGCCAGCGCGGGGCGCATTGCGCCACGCGGTTCGCACGGCGAGAGCTTGTACCGAGGGCTGCAGACTGGGTGAAAGGGGCTCGCCGCCGCGTTCTCCTCGTCGTCGGTGCCGCAGACAGCCGCCGATTCGAGGCTGGCGCTCCGCAGCTCCCGACCGCGGGGCCGCCGGAGGTGGTGGAGGGATCCGGGGAGGGAGAGAGGAGCCGAGTAGGGAAAGCGAGGAGGCCGTCGTGTTGTGCCGCGGCGAGCGACGTGCGCTGTGCCGCCGCCGCTCTTGTTGCCGTGGCAACAGCGGCAGCGCCGCTCTCGCCCTCCTCTGTCCGCCGGTTTCCGTGGCAACGGCGAGGCTGGCCCGAGCGTTGTCGTCGTCGGTGGTGGTGAACCCTCGGAGCTGCTGCCCTGCCGCTGCCATGCACCGGCCGGGGGCCTGACGGCGGCGCCGACGCCCGAAAATGTCAAGGGACGCTCGAGGGCTGACGACCCGGCGGCGGCGGAAGGGGGCCGCCGTCGCGCGTGGTGCGGGGGAAGGGGGGGGGAGCGCCTAATGATTGGCGCTATTTTGCGCGCCCGCTTCTTCCCTCTCAGGTGGTCCTTCTTCGCGCTGCGCCGCGGCTGGTGCCGTCGTTAGGGGCTCGTTTTGTTGCGCGGCGGTGTTGTGTCTCGGCGGCTCTTCTCTTGCCGGCCTTCTCCCGCTCGCTGCGGGGCGAGCTCGGGGCAGCGAAAAATGGGGCCGGCGACGCATCGCGCGCGCGCGCCCGTGATCGCCCGGTGCTGGCTGGGTGGCCGCGGGCGAGCGACCTTGACTGCTGTTGCGCGGCGCTCTCCCTTGCAAGGGCTGCTTCTCTCCGGCTGCGTGCCGGTGCGTGCGTGCCTGCGCGTCGTCCGCCGCCGCTGCTCCTCTCTGCTGCGACGTCGCCAGGTGCCCTGCTACTCGGTGCCGAGACGACCGCGAGGAGAGCGCGCTCTTGTTTCGCGCTCTAAAAATAGGCGCGCAGCCGCCTGCGCGTTCTCCTTCCCTCCTCCTCCGTCGCGTATACGCTGCCGCACCTGGTCTATCCTCAGCCGCCGCCGCGTGGACCTCGAGGCGCTGGCTGTCGCTCTTTGCTAAACGCTCTCGTGTTTTGGTCTCAAAACGTGGGCTGCCATGTATGTTACAAGAGTGCAACGTTTTAAACCGTGCACGGTCTTTAAGTTTAGTTAGCCGCGGAATATATGTTCCGATTTTCCGCTCGACAATTGTTTTGCCATGATATGTTTTTCTATGCATTTTATTACTTCCTTGAAGAAAAGGGGTGTGTAGGGAATAACCTGTGTTCTGAGTTTGGTCGCACAGAGCAGCGGCTGTAATTGACGCTGCGTTTTCTATTATTGGACCCTTCCAGTGATTTCACGGTTGCTGAGGTATCGGTCGATGATTCTGTTTGACGCAGGATGTAAGCGATTCCAAGGCTGAATTGGTGTAAACTACGATTTCGCCCCGAAAGAACGTGACATTATCAAGAACAAGTCCACATTTTCGGCGTGTTAGGTATTAGTGCCATTTCCTGACTAGGATGCAGCATCGACGAACCACGCGCTTAGAGCGTTCCAGCGCAGTGATGTTTTGTCACAGTCACCGATGCTGGTATTAGCCTTATTACCTAACTGGGTTGTTACGGCATTGAAATCGTGTACAGCAGTGCCTCCTAGCCGTTGAATCTGCGGAACGTATAAAGGACCACTTCCGAATCGCGAATCGTGGTCCACAGACTCCACACTATGCCGGTATGCGTGTCGTCCGGGTATGCAGGGCTGCTCGTTTTGGCTGGCTTTGTGCGACGCCACATGAACTCAAAAAAGTGGATGCTGCGGAGCCTGTGGAAGTTGGCAGCTGCGCAAATCCAACTGAGCAGCGGTACGCTGGTCTTGTTTTGGATGTTGTGTGCCACACTCTTTTTTACTGGAAATGTTTTGACCACAGGAGTGGCACGAATATTCGAAGTTACGATTACGAATCGAACAGTCATTGCTACACAGTTCGAGGCTTCACTGTTCGAAATTGTCGAATATTCGTTTCACTTCGATAACGACACTTATCGCAGAGAAAGACCGATGCAAGTGGAATCATTCGCGAATGATTTTGCGGCAGGAGAGCCGCGGTTGTTGCGCAGATGCGCTGGTTCCCGAGCGAAGGGGGCCAGTTAAATCGTGTTCACTAATTTCCTGTCATTCAATGGGAATCTTTCGCTTCTAGGCAGCCTGCTAATGTAGGCAAATTAATTTATTATATTGTTTTGGCACTGTTTGCACCCTGTTCAAACAACGTGCTGTGTTATATTGTGTCACACTCGAGTTATCTCCGTTCACGAACACAGCAGTTTACTAAAGTTGGTAATATCGATGAACGATTAATCGATTAAAATGATCCCGCAAAACGATTAATCTTCAGCGATGTACACCTTTCATTTTGCCGACTTAATCGACTAGACACGTTAGATTCATCGTTTTCGAGAGTTAGATAGGAGTGGCCAGGAAAATTTGAAATCGTACTGGAATGGCGGCGCATGAGCAGTGACTGAGCGGCTGCGGTAGAGCGACTGTCGACTGTTTTTTTCCCCCAAGTTCCGAGCGATGCCGGGCTGAGCACTTCGCCTCTCCTCCCCCACACCGCACGCGCCACCAAGCCGCCCAAAGCCGGAGGCTTGAAATGCAACCCAGTGGTTGATCGTGGTGTCACTTCCAGTTCCACTAAAGACATATAGCACAGCATGCGCGCCTGTTTGGAGCATGTAATTGACATAGCGATGGAGTTCATGTCGATCCCAGCAAATCTGTAGCTTCCGAGCGTCGACTATTAATTCTCGCATGCTGTAGTTGTGTGGCCGTTCAAAGAACGTGTCGGTTCAACCCAAACATCCCAGCCAATTGACATTCCTTCGCTCTGTGGAAAAGAGCGCGTGGCTTGAAATCATAAACCAGTAATTTTCATTTCCCCTGAGCATATTGCAATTTCTTGCATATTTTAGTTGGACTTCACCTTTCACTTTTGCCGTTTTTCTTCTTGTTTAACTGCACTGCACGTAGGGGGATTCACTATAGCGCCATTTATCTTGTTGAATGCTGCTCTAAGTGCCATTTTATAACATGCATTGTTTATATTTTCAAAGACCATTAGTGCCAACTCTATTTAGTTTTTAACAATTTAAAGATTTATTCAATTTATTCTTTGTCAGACTTTATACACTTCTACTTTCTAACTTTGTTCCACCTCTCAAACATTAAAATAGGGTCCTACAAAAGTAGATAACTGTGTTTCAACTTTTTTTATTGTGCCCGGCAAAAATCTAGATTCATCAATTAATCGATGAAAAAACCCTGCATCGAAAGTGATTAATCGATGAAAGGCTAAAATGATGAATTGTTAATCGTTAACCGATTAAAAAAATAATCGATCATCTCTACTACGTGCACCTGGTCACGTGGCGTTTTCTAATTGTCTCATTACTGTTTTTGTCAAATGACGTCATATTGTTACTGAAGGCAGCTGTTTATCATTTAAAGGCTCCTGATTTTACTGTCAGGACGTCCAGTTGTGAACGGCGTTACATATGTATATGAAATAATGTCAATAACCCCCCCCCCCCTTTTTTTTTTGTGTGTGTGTGTGTCAAACGGACATCGTACAAACTGTATTTGACTCTGTTTATAAATGAGAATATGTTCGGTAATCGATTCGGCATTCGTAGGTAGCGCTTTTTTTTTTTTTTTTCGAATGAATTCGATTCCATTCGTAAGTTTCACTGTCAAGGTAACCGACTAGAATGCGGTTGAGGCGTTGTACCGGTTTTTATACGATTTTTTTTTTGTCTATACGTACCGCTAAACTGTTGGTGCGCGCACAACACTCATGAAATGAAACGTGTTCACACAACAACAAACACAACATGAAACGTGTTCGTCAATGCTGGCTTCCCCGCAACGAGAGGGCGTGTGTGGAGAAAGCCGCCTCAGAGCTTCTTTCGTTTAACAGGTTTAACAGGCGATGACTAATCGTGGAAGTATCCATCTGTGTCGTAGCCATGGTCGTTACGTTGAGGCCAGTACGCATTGGTATTTATATTATAAATAAGCAAGAAAATGACCATCTGACGATAGAATTTGCGCCCTTTCAATCTTTCAATTCTGAGACTGGTACTTAAGGAATTTGCGTCATCAATTCAATTCAATAACATCGAATTGAAATTGAAAAGTACATCTGCCACCTGCACGCATGTTCTAAGAAAATGTTATGGCTCCCGCCCATTGTTCAGGCCTATTGTCGGGCGTGAGGGAATTATTTGTTTCGAAGAATGTCGCCCAATGACAGCGATTTATCGATTATGATGACGTCAATTATTTAACGCGGTTTCCGTGGGACGCGACAATTGTACATGAATCTGACAACTCGGGAGGAGCGATCTGAGGGCGGCATCCACGTTCGTGGTAGGTCGGATTTAAATATATGACATAGTGCGCGTATATTTTGTCCTGGGACCCTCGTTTCTATATATATGTGCTTGATTGAGCGCCCCTTCGGGGCATCGCGTGGTATCAACATCGCCGAATGCGAGGACTCCCGAAAGTGTACGGTTATTAATTCAATGACAGCGCACATAGAAAGCAATTTAGAGTTTGTCAGTGAGGACAGTCGGAGGTGAGTATGTATAGGATCTGATTGAAAATATAAGCGAGAGCGCTGGGGGCAGGAGGCGCGAAGTTGCTCTGTCCCGTCTTAATTTGCGCCGTAAAACCACGTTTCATGATAGAATGACTCTTCGTGCATTTTATATTGCTTCGTCATTCAAACGGTTGCTTGGAAGTTTAGAAAAAATAGCCGGTCTCCTTTACATATATATCATTGGCTTAGCATAGCTATATATGCCAAGGCTATTGCAAACTCCCTAACCAAGACAGCGGCGTTCGCTGATCCGTATGACTCGCTTCCAACGTTGTGATCGCCACGAAATTTACTATTTCTTGAAAGGCGCGTTTCATGAAAGATGGCGCTACGATTTGCATTAGTCTATCGGCTTCGATCACCTGCATGCTGCGATTTCGTATATGTACGACTCAGAACTGGTGCGACGAGCGGCATGCACGGCGTGGCGCCGATGCCGCGTGGCTCATGTAAGCCAAAAGCACGCGACAAAGTGCTCCTCGTGTGTATCTACAGCTGTATATACACACCGTCGTAAAACGAAAAGACCGGTCATCGCACTTCGGCTCCGCGGCGGCGCGTCGCATGGCCCGATGTGCAGCCTCCCCACTGCGATTGTGTAACACGTGACCCTGTCGTGTCATAACGCGAAGACCGCTCCCGAAGCCCCTGTTATCAAACGAAGTGCGAGCACGCACGTGTCCTTCGCTCATCGTGTATAACGACGTGCGTCGCTCCAGAGAAAGAGAGCTATCTATAAATCGGTGAGGTTGGTGCACACGTATGCCGACGCGTCCTGCGTGGTTGCTCTACACACACGAAAGCTCGCCCATAGCTATAGCCCCTATATAGCGCGAGGTATGCGTGCCGCCTCTGCGCGCCTATAGATATAAGGCGTGGCCCCGTTACTATAACAACTATGCTACAACGGTGTATATATCTATACTGCAGAACGAGGAGAATCCGCACGCGCGCGCCTTGTGGATATATATATATATATATATATATATATATATATATATATATATACGTGGCGTGACCGCCAGCACGCGAGCCGCGCTTGTTCGCCACCCTTTCGACGAACACTGAGCCAGTACGTGTATATACACACACAAACGCACAGCTCGTTGTTGCCCCACTCTTAGAAAACGCGCTACCGTGCGTTCGTAAAGACCCCCCTCTTCTCTCTCTCTGTCAATTTATTGCTGTTTTTCATTCATACCTGCATGCTCGTACGCTGGTTTGCTTGTACATACGGTGTATTCACATTTGTCGATATGGAGAAGGCGTCTATAGGCCCACGAAACGTGTGCGCTATTTGCCACCGCGGGCGCTTCTGACACGCGATTCATTGGCCCTTGGGGCGCGGGATCGAGGTCACGGTATTTGCGTGCGGCAGCCGGTTCATCTTCCTCCGCCGGTTTGCCTATAGATCGTGTACTTCTGAATATATATACCCGTTCCTTTTGCCGTAGTGCCCGGTTGCACGCGCAAGCTATCTTAAAGCAAATGCTCTTCGGATGGCGCTTATATTGTCATAGCTAACTGTTCAACGCCTGGCGCTGTAGCCATGCAGTAAGTCCCCAGTGAATAAATGAATGTATCAATGAATCTATTTGGCGACAACGCACATTGCTTGTTTACTTTTATTCCGGCGTAATACCGACCAAGTGCGCTCGGTCGGTGAGACGGGGCACCTTGCGAGCCCCGTCTCAATTATATATGCAGTATTGCACCGCGGAAATGCAGCAGTGAGACAACGATCGAACTGACCAATGGCGACGCCGAGGCCTGACATCAGGTGTAGAAAGTGATTTCAGACGAGACCAATAGAGGGAGAGAGAGAAAAGAAAGAAATACTGCCATTCGAGATCGCAGGTTGCCAGACAACAACTTGAGCGTTTGTGTATATATATACCACCGCGCTTTATAAGGGGGGTGCTGATTTCAAATTCTGTAGACGAGGCGATGAAGCCTGGTATATACTAAACTGTAACTGTGGACTAGGCCCGTGGAATACCCTCTATAGATCGCCTGCTACCATGCAGATGTTTTATATCGCCCCCTTCGTCGCGTATATATACTCGCTGCATGTAAAGATTGTTCGTTTGATATACGTATATATAGATGACTTTGTTCGATCTTTTCCAAGACCATCAGAACTTACCGGAAAAGTGAGAACCTTTATTTACCATGTGTTTGATTAATTACAATGAGCACTCATTTGTTGGCTTCAGCGCGGTGAGGAGGAATGTGTATTCCGTTGAACACTTACAAAGGTTATGGGGTGCGTTATATTGTCGTACAGGGGATAGCCGTTGTGCACGAGGCTTGCAGCTTAAACTAGATAAGTATATATGTATACATTCATTCTTCGGAAAACCGTAAGATGGAGTATTCAGGAGAATTATTCTTCTTCTTTCGGGGGTTTTACGTGCCAAAACCAGTTCTGATTATGAGGAAGCGTTCTTAGGTATGTATATAGGTGCACGGTGTAAGATTTAAATAGGTTTACGTAACTAAACCTTGACTCTACGGCCGCCCTGCAGAGCATTATTTTTGTTCGCGTAGAGCTACGTATATGCGTGCATCTATACATGACTCATGTTCCCTGCGTACAGGAAATGCTTACGCGGCGAGGTACGATCAGGCTTCAAGCAAGTTATCGCCAGGGTCGCCAGGGTCGTGTCTCGCCCATTATATCTCACATCAGAGCTTATACTTTCAATATTCATATTATAGTCACGTGCTTTGTTAAACGCGTTCGCGCTCGAATTACCGTTCGGGAGAGCGCGGTTGACAAACGGGAGCGTCATCAGCTCGCAGTGCCACGAAGAGTGGTTGCACGTGTAAACTGCTCGCTGATAAGGACAGCGTGATTTGATCGCGGTGCGAGCGCACGAACGGGCGAGGGAGGGGCTTGGTGGTCCGTTTTGAGAGAGGGGGAGGAGGGAAAGCATATATCTGGACAGTCTGTACACTCCGGGAAAGAGAGAGAAAAGGTGGTATATGGAGAGGTGGCGCTAGAAATTGCCGGGTCGCAGCACCCCTTCTTTCCTCCGTCTGGCCCGCGGTCGGGACCCCGCGTCGGGATGACGAAAGGTGAGGGAGGAGAGGACGGCGCGGTTGACGAGAGCTCTTTCGCCGTCGTACGTCGGCCGGAGCAGACGGAGCCGAAAGGGAGGAGGTGGAGGAGGCGTCGGGGAACCCTTTCCCACTATCCGCGCGCGTCGAGCCCCGGATCCTGCGCGCCTCCGTCTATCGAGCGACGGGTCCCGGACCCGGAGAAAGGGGGGCGGAGGACGCCCGAGGGAGAAACGGTCGGCGGAAGCGGCGCCGAGGGCTCGAATCGCTTGGAATCGCCCCTCGCTGCGACCTCCTCACACCGATGGGCAATATCGTCGTCGCGACGGTTGCTGGCCGAAATGTGCGTGCTGCCGCGCGGTCGGACGAAGAGAAGTCACTTTTCTCCTATATGCACGTCTGCTCATCTCAGGACGCACTTTTCTCGCTCTTTGCTGCAGCACCAGCGAGACCAGGGTGAAGAGGAAGCGCGGCGCGTCGTTCCTTTTCTTCTTCTGTTATGTGTGGCGAGAGATCTCAGCGGAATATAGCCCCCCTCGTGACGTCAGCCAACTAAAACTTTGCTGGCATGCAGTGTGCCGGACTCTGGCGACAGAAATCGCACGAGCGAAACGATGTCGTTGTGAAGAAAATAAATATTTCAGGTCGTGGCCGACAAAAGTGTAATGTGAGCCAAACTGTGGGTAACCTGTGCGCAGCACACTGCGACGTCGGCAGCTGTATATGAGCTTGTTCTCGTACGACTAAGCCCGCAAGCCGCGTTTACGTATACGTGAATCGGACTGTGTATATGCAATTCGCTATCTCGCGCCGGGGCCGTTTACTTATATACGGCGCATGATGGCAGCTGCGCCTTGTTAGGTCGAACTATAGATTGCTAATGTAAATACTTGTTCTATAGTTAGCTGCAGCTTCTTGTTATTGTGCGAAACACGAGCTCGTATTATCTGTTGTGCGTGCGCGTCTGTTTGCGATCGAGTACGAGGAATGGAGCTCTAGTACATGACTCACGTAAGGTGCTTATATGTATACCTGAAACCAACAACAGCTTCAGAAATGTTGAAAAAAAAGAGAAAAGGCTTTTATGAAAAAGGTAGAGAGAAAAAAAGTTCCAAATGTCTGCCATAGTAGGTCCATGACATTACTAAATTGACATGACTAAATTTCAAGACTGGCAACACTGTAAGATAACTGGCGGAGCCACCAAGCGGTTATTGTATGTAGTTTTTAGTGTCAAGTGTGTTGTGCATTGTGTGAAGAATTCACGAATTTATGTTCCGCATTTTGTGAGTTACAGTGATTTCAGTGAACTGCATTTTGTTTGTTCGTCATGGATAGTAAAGTGGAGCAGAGAGTAGCCATCAAGCTTTGTGTAAAACTTGGCAAAGCAACCACGGAGACCATGGACATGATTAAAACAGCTTACAACAATAAGGCTCTTTCTCGAGCGAACATTTTGAATGGCATCGTCGTTTTCGTGAGGGTCGGGAGACGGTCACGAATGACCTTAGACCTGACCGTCCGCTAACCGTTCGAACTGACGAAAATGTTCAAAAAGTGCGGCAAAAGCTGGCTGAAAATCGTCAGTCTCTCAGGATGATTGCGGAATACCTGAACATTGGTAAGGATACAATTGGGAAGATCGTGGAACAAGATCTCCAGAAGAGGAAGGTTTGTTCCAGATTTGTACCCCGCAATCTGACAGCAGAGCAAAAAGAAGACCTAGTGTCTCCGTGTCAGGACTGGGTCCACTGGCCGAAAATGAGCCAGAATGGTTTAAGAAAATCATAACTGGTGATGAATCACTGTTCCACGATTACTATCCTGCCACAAAGAGACAATCAGCAATATGGGTGGGAAAGAATTCTCCACGACCAAAAAAAAAAAAAAAAAGCAGACAAACAAACAAACTTCGCATCCAGAAGTCCCGTGTGAAGACAATGCTAGTGGCGTTTTTCGACTGGCAAGGTATTGTGCATACAAAGAATTAATTCCAGAAGGACAACCTGCGAATGCTACGATGTACAGAGACATTTTAGCACGCTTACTGCAGGGAATGCAACGGGTCCGTCCGGAAACGGTTCATTCGGGTGACTGGCTCTTATTGCACCACAATGCACCGTGCCACAGAGCCATTGAAGTACAGGTTTGTTGCAAAAAACAGGTGACATGTTTTAACCATCCGCCCTACTCACCTGATCTGGCTCTAGCAGGCTATTTCTTCTTTCCAAAGGTCAAAATGACGTTGAAAGGAAGACATTTTTTATTCAGTTTCGAACATCCAAAGGGCTGTGACGAAGGAACTGAACACTGTCGCGGACAAGAGGGGGACTTCCAAAAAGGAATCCAGAAACTATACAGCCGTGCAATTACCTAGTGTATGTGCAACTAGGATGGTCATATATTGAAGATTAGCAGCCAATCAAGGTAATTCGCTTCTGCATTATTTTCTGATGATGCCAGTCTTGAAATTTAGTAGACACACTGTGTATAAGTCATGCGCTTCTCTTGTCGGTTTTCTCTGACCCACGAAATTTCACTGGCTGTGCAAATACATGCAGTGTAACCATGCATACATGAAACAAATTTTACTCGTTCTTACCCTACACGTGAAGAAACCTTATTCTGTGTCGCGTGCGAGTGTGCCTTGCCATTCGAGCGCCTATTCGTTCCTAATTACGCAGCCTATGTGGCAGTAAAGAAACCTTAATTAGAGCACCGGCTTTGTGAATGCACTTACTCAGATGCTTGCCCGTCGGAACGCATTGGCAAAATTATATGATATCTATAGGGGTGTGCGAATATTCGTAACTTTCGAATAACGAGTCGAACAATGTCCTATTCGTTTCGAAGACCGAATCGAATAGTCACCATTCGTAAATGCGAATATTTTTCGAATACTTTCCCAATATTTCAGAACATCAACTGTGCCCAAATAAACATGAAATTGGAGCAAAAGTACGGTAAATTATCACCCCACGGCCAAAGTATATATATATATATATATATATATATATATACATAAAGCATGAGAACTTGCGTAGTGGAACAGGCTACGTGACTTACGTAGCCATAATTTACAGGCTGTACAGTGATCATTCGCACTCTCTGAAGAGCCCTGTGCAAGCGAAGAATCTACTTGATTGCTCCTAATGATCCGTTTGTTTTTTTTAATAATCAACGCTTCATAACCTGCTATATATAATGACAGAAACTTGCTAACTTTAAGACTAGTAGGATGCGAACATCGTTTTGTAATAATTGTGATAATGGCTATTTATTATTCGAAAAGTATTCGATTCGCTGCTGGCACTGTTCGATTCGTATTTAATTCGGTCTCAAAAATCACTATTCGCACACCTCTGTTGATATATCCTTTTTAAAGAGAAGGGATGGATAACCGGTGGATGGGTACATATTTATTTATTTATTTATTTATTTATTTATTTATTTATTTATTTATTTATTTATTTATTTATTTATTTATTTATTTATTTATTTATTTATTTATTTATTTATTTATCGTACCTTACAGGTCCATTAAAGGACATTGAGTAAGGGGGGTTACAATCAGAAAATACAATGAATGGAAAAAGCAGTAAAACAAATAAGTACATATTTTAACACCAAGAGAAGTACCAAGAGAAGAGAAGTTACAGAATGGGTACCAAGAGAAGGGAAGCGCAGCCGAGGACGGCAGAAAACTATATATATAGGTGGGGTGATAAGTTTAAAAAATTTGCAGGCGCAAGTTGGAATCAGCTAGCGCAAGACAAGGGCAATTGGAGGTCGCAGGGAGAGGTCTTCGTCCTGCCGTGGACATAAATATAGGCTGATGATGAATACAATTTTAAACACGTTAACTGAGGCAACCTCTGTCGTGTGAAACTTGCCGCGCATATGCATGCCTGTCCAAGCTCGCGTCCCGCGCACTATTCGTGAACCGCGCACAAGCATGGGCAGCGCGCAAAAAACACCATCCAACTAGCCTGAAGCAAACTTTTATTGCATCACACGAATACGCTGCTGTTTCAGACCGCGGATAGCGCTCAGTTCTCCTCCGCGGCCATCGAATTTGCATCAGTCAATAATAGCGCGCGCTTGGTTGAATGTCAGTATAGTGCTGCTTTGCATTTTTCATGGCATGTTGAGGCTCTTGCGTGCGTGCGCCCGCACGTGAGAAAAAGAGAGAGAGAGAGAAAGAGGGGATGGCTAGAGTTACTGTATAGGCTCCCTTTAGGGTAGGGATGGCTATGGAGTCAAAGAATGCGACGCGCATGCATGTATATACGAAACTGGCGCGGTATAGCCATGACAGCGTGGCTACATGCTGATCTATCTATCTATCTATCTATCTATCCATCCATCCATCCATCCATCCATCCATCCATCCATCCATCCATCCATCCATCCATCCATCCATCCATCCATCCATCCGTCCGTCCGTCCGTCCGTCCGTCCGTCCGTCCGTCCGTCCGTCCGTCCGTCCGTCGACCTGGCTGCTGTTGTGCGTAAAGTCGGTGTATGCCGCGTAGGCTGCAAATGGCGCGTAGTGTACACATGTACTCGTATAGATTGCGTCACGCACGCACGCACGCACGCACGCACGCACGCACGCGTCGTCGCCTTCATTCACAAACTATACGCATTACATCGCACTGTGCTGCGGCAGTTTCCATGTGCGCAGTTTTTGCCCCAGCTAAACGGGTGTGCCCCGTTTCTTTCTTACTCAGGGAATGCACTTGCGCGTGTGGGTGCGCGCAGAGCTGCATGTATACGTATATTCTGCGCACCCCACACCGGCCCACCGTGCTCGGCATTGTCGAGGAGGCCCGTCATGCGCTGTGTGCCGATCGGCGCCCTGGTTTCCGGTCGCTTCTCGTTTGACAGCGAGCGAACTTACGCGCTGTGGTCGTCGTTACACATGTGCCTAAGCACCCTTCCCGGCCCCGCCCACCCCGCCGTACTCCCTTTGTGAATCGCCGCAGCTGCGTGCTATTACTCGCGCGTACGTATACACATGCATATAATATGCACGTACGTGATGTGCGGATGCATGCAGTGGGGGGGTTCACGCAAGTGTCGCGTTGCTTCTTTTTCCAGTTTTCCTTCCTTTCATTTCTTTCTTTCTTTTTGTGTGGCCATACAGTTACTACGCACATGCTACAATGCAGTCGTCGCGTATCCCATATGTGTATACGCATCGTCTTGCGTAAACAGACACTGCGCTGCTGCCGGCGGCTGCGTTGCGTGCGCTTCGCTTACACGTGTGTGGACGCTCATTGATGCCGGGGCCTCAGTCATGCAGAAAAAGAGGTGAGTCACCTCTCAGGCTCTCCAGGGGTGCGGCCTGCGGGACGGCTGATGATGGGGAGGGTGGGAGGTAGCGCCTCTAGTGGTGGCTTCAGGAATCTTCGTTTCCATTCTGTAGTCTCTCTCTTTGTAACTGCGGTCGAATTGGATTGTTCGGTTAACGCTTGTTGCGGACTTTGGTGGTTTACGTGTAGATGCTCCCTCGTGCATGTCGCGCTGCTTTTCTGCGCGTTTATATCAACGGTAGTCTAACCTGTGGAACGAAAGCATACGGGTCGTCTCATGTAATATGAAGTGGTGCCATATCCTACATACTTACAGTGTATGAGCCAACGCGTATGACTGTTTGTTTGATCATGCCGCTTATAGGTTGGCGGTTATCTGAGTACCCCCCCCCCCCCCTCATTTTCTTTTTTCTTTCTTTTTTGTACTCTTGTAGTCCTCGCTGCTTGCCAGGGAGAACATGTGGTGAACATCCGCTGTATATAGCAGCGTTATTTGCAGCATTTTGATTCGCACTGACTTTCCTGTATGGCGCGAAGTGGGTGTTTAACTGGTATATATATGTTGTGTTTAACTTGAGCGACCTCTTTAGGCCACATTTTCATGGCGCCCTAGTGAGGGGAATCATCTTGCAGACCTTTTATTGCGATGTCAATTATGGGGACATTCCAGCTGCACTCTCGGCGTCACGTCCCAGCTTCGGGCGGCGATACAAAGATTGGAGACAAGAATAGCGTTCACCCCAGTAAGATCCCTCCCCCCAAATGCCACCACCCGAAGCCTCTCTCCGGTTAAGGCGCCCTTGAACATCCTTGAAAACATTGAGCCTATATAGTGCAACGTGCCTGAGGACAGTTGAAGCGACGGAACGCGGCAGTTGCGCGTGCGATTAACGCCGGAGGCGCTAAGACGTGGTGTACAAGTGCGGGAACGTGAGGTTGATGGCGAAGAGAAAACACATTTCGGGAGCAGCAACTGGATGCATGTGGTGCCCTACGTGTGAGGATATGCGGCAGTTCCCATAAAGAACCAAACCTTATACTTCGTGCAATATTCATACCTTGCTATCGCTGCCAGTGATTCGCCCTTCGGGCGAAACTGCAGCAACATAAAAAAAAAGAGAAAAAAAAAAAAACGCGATACAGTATAATGTTCAGAAGATGCCGAATGATATCAGTCGGCACCATCAGTCGGCTACATGTAGCAGCTTACACCACCGTTTACCCATGCACATGTCGTTGGTGACTCCGGAAAACTCGAGGAAGAGATACGAGGCTTTGTCTTCTCGGATTTCATCATGGGAAATTCATAGTACAGCCAGGAAAGTATATATACGTCGCCGTGGGTGTCCCAGCTCATTGCGATAAATTAGGGCAGTTGTAACGTGCGAATTTGTTATCGAATACGCTTCGCGTGATATATTGTTGATGCGAAATGTCGGCATTGGCTGCGCCTTAAACGATATATACTATATTGCAAATCAGCTCTGCGGAAGCCAGCAAGGGGGATGCATCTGCCTCCACCATGCCACCTTCCGCAGAACCTTTTTCCAATTTCCTATGTCCCTTCGCTTCGTTTTCCGTTTAATTTCGTTTTCGTTTAATTCGGCCGTGCTCTGCGATCTGATAGCCTTTTGTTTGGCTCAAATGGTATACAGCGGCCGCCTCGGAAAGGAGTTGTTCCGGGTTCGATCCCACTAAACCAGGACAACCTTTCTTTCAACTGCGAAGTTTATTTGAGACGCCCTCCCCTGTAGCTTCGGGTATACTATCGGGTGGATGACAAATTTTCCATTTCGTGAAACAAGATATCGTCGATCATGCTAATTGCGAAATTCGATCATGCGAAACAGCGATCGATAAATGTGATCTCGGTAGCTCGTTGCTATGCTGCCGATAATACTATATCCGAGACTGGCAGTGCCAGTCTGTCGTCGTTTATATATATACGATACCACGCGGTCCTGTAGAAATGATCCGGTTTCTGCATGTGATTCCGATGAATCGGGTATCTGATCTCGCCGTCGATGATCGGAGTGTTCCATGGAGTCGTTCTTCTTGCGTTTCCGTTTCTATATGGTCGTTTCTTGTCTCCATGTATGTCATATTACAAGCATACCTCTCAGCTCTCCGGTATTTTCCGTGAAGCTTACGAATTTGTGCGCTCGTTCTACGATTTTACGAACCTATGCGCCAAGTTTGACGGAACTTGAGTTGAACTAAATATATATATATAGTTCATCAACTTGCAAGTTCGTAAACTTTCGTTGGTCATATTGGGCGATCCAAGTTGTGACGTCAGTATAGGAAACATCCGAGGTGTGAACGGATTCCACAGGATATTGCAATGACAACGCTGGAAACCTTGTCGTATCTTTACAGTATAATGCTGAATGCGAAAGTATAATTAGTACTGCAAACAAGATCCGAATGGAGCTTCGCTCGTCGGCCTCCACATTGGAAGTTTTATGGTGGAAGGACAGAGGGATTTGCTTCGTGCAAGTTTATTCAATAGACAAGCTCATGGCTAAATCGGTGACAGTCCATGGCGTCGCTAGAAAAGTCGCAGTGATCTAAAAACAATATTCTGCTTGTCATTGTTTGTGCAGGCTGTTGCAAGTTTACTGCTGCTGCTGCTGCTTGTATGTGCGGCGTCAAATTATCGTTAGTAAAGTGCGTTCCAACAAAAGGTGTGCTCTCAGGCTTAGTCTTAGGAAAAAGAAAATACTTTGAAATTGATGGCGTCAGACTGACGGACCTGCGATGGGATTTCAGAGCCAAATTTTATTTCAAAAAGTGAAGTTTGATCTGCATTTTTCTTCTATTAGTAACCAAACTCTTATGGCTAGATTAGTGAAAGGAAACTTTTGAAAAGTTTAAATCAATTTAAATGGATTTGGTGAAGATATATATATATATATATATATATATATATATATATATATCGGACGGCCACTGTCCAGCAGCCTGGGACTGAATGCATACCAGCTGCCTGACGTGGTCCCGGGCACCTGTCGACACTCATGTGGTACGGAGCAAGAAATCGTCGAAGTGACGTATCATCACGACCTGTTTTTGCTAGGAGTAAGCAAGTACACATGCAGGACGGAACCAAATGTTTTCGCTAACATGCAACATAGGCAAAGGTACATAAATGTGAGCGTATATGAGACCAAGTAAAAAAAAAAAAAAAGCAGAAGAAGAAGGGAGAGTACGCGCGCGCGCTCCTTGTAAACTATGGCGAACGCACCCCTATCGCCGCGTCCATCTGTGTTGACGTCTGGAAAATGCCCGCATGGTTGGCGGGGAGGGTCATGACCAGCGCGTGGCCAGTGTTTGGTGACCCGTGTCAAGGCTGTTCGCCTCGCAAGTGGCGGCCAGCGTCTTGCCGAGAAAACGCGCGTGCGAGCGCTAACGAGGAGGTAGGTGGCCGCCGGGGTTTCGCAAGAACCGAAGTTCACGGCGGGGGGCGTCCCTGTGGAAAAATTTTGCTTCTTTTCCCGTCAGAAATGAATGGTATCGTTCCACCGGAGGAGACGCGCGGGCAGAGCGGCTCAATGTCGGGAATGTGGAGGGGCGAGGAGGGGAGGGGGGAGAGGGGAGTCACCCGCCTGTTGTGTCCGGGTGGCAACTGGCTCGAGGGCTGAACTTCACCCCCTCCCCCCCCCTCCCCTTTCTTTCGCGAAGTCGTGTTCACGCGCCTCTTACGCAATGGCGTCCTGTAGAAGGCCATTGGAGGGGCGATGTGGCAGTAGCCGGCCATAATGCGCGCGCGAGTGCTGTTGGTAAGGGCCGATTTGCAGTAGGTAGCCAGCGCGCGCGCGGTCGCAGACCACGTTTGTAGGAACCGCTGTTGTTGGGCCGTCGCCGCCGACGCTCCTCTCGACGTGAAGAGGTGGTGGGGGTCTGTGAACCTTGGCGACTGGCGCTGATTGGCCCGCGCTGCCGCTTCGACGGCAGCGATAGGCCGCGCCCGGGCCGCTGCGTCCCGTAGCAACAGGAGCGCGGCCAATGGCGTCTTGCGTGACGCGCGCGTGACGTTGTTATGACGTTGGTGCCGCTCGATGGCGCCACCGAATGGACGGGGCGCTTTTTTTTCTTCTCCGCTACCCTGGCTACCCGGCGCACACCGCGGGCGTTTGAACGGCGGCGCGGCGGAGGCGCGCTGGAATGAGCGAGCACGTGTTCGGGGGGCGGAACATAAAATTGTAAAGCAAAAGGAAGGCAGCTGGAATGATAAGCTCAAACTTCCAGTTATGTTAAAAAAGAAGCCGCGATGATGTACTACATTACATCTCTAAACACGGAGACTCCTTGGTTTTAAGATTAGACTGAAAAATGATCAATAACATCCAAGTCAACCCGACCACATGGGGTCACCAAAAGAGACAGAAAGAAGTAGCAATAAAATATATAGTGTCCCGATTTGGATATGTTGCGCCAGTTACGGAAAGTTGGCACCGTGGCACTCTGACGCATTTAATGCCTTCTGATCTCAGACAGCGAAACCATTCGTGCATTATTTTTTTCAGTTACTGCCTGCCGTTAGACGGCATGATGTGGTGACACCTGAATCGCAGGGCAGACAGGGCTTGTTTCTCACTTTTCTTAAATGAGAGGCAGCGAGAAGCTCCATTTACAAGGCGAATGAAAGCTCTCGTCTAGAAATTATAACTTTATGGATATCGTATAGACATCCGTAGCTATAAGTTTGGCGTCTTTACTTAGCAGGGGCACTTTAATTTTCCCTTCTTTCATTGTGACCCGTCGTCACAGGCCCGGTACCTTTGCACATCGGTGGCCCACGGCTGCACAGCGCCGCGCTCTAGGCCACGTGGGGTTCGGGGTCTGCGTGGGCGCCCTGAATGACGGCACGGGCGCTCTTTGTCGGTGACTTTGTAAAGCGCCGCCGCCGCCGCTGCTGCTGCTGCTGCGCGACGTGCTTTCTTTTTTTAGGCGCATGCGTTGCCTGTCGGCTGTTGCTGTTGCTTGCTCATTCACGCACGGATGATGGACGGACGGACAGGCGGGGGTCGTCGGGCCGGCTACGGTCGCCCGCCGCGCTGAGCTAGAGAACGCTACTGCCGCCGACGAGGCCGCTCGGAGCGAGTTTGTTGTGCGTGTAGCCGAGCCGGCTATCCAAGTCTGGCCGGTCTCTTCTTCTGTTTGGAGAGGCCTCCTTTTCAACGCCCCGAACAGGGGTGGCGAACCAGTGGCGAAGTGTGTCCGATCGACAGCTTCTGTCTGCAACTCGTCTCTTCGCCGCATATATAGAACCGTGCAACGTTGTACGGCACGCTGTAATATAGTCAGGTCCCCATTTCTCGTTGCCAGTGGAACGTAAAATTCGGCCTGCGATCGGTTGGCTTTGTTGGACTGGTTTCTCACCATAGCGAACGGTAGAAGGAGGAAGGGGGGGCTGGAGCGCTGTAGGTGTTGGCTGATGGCGGAATGTACTGGTTGCTTGAGGACAAAAACGTACCGGAGTAAATATCCGTAACAGGATCGAAGAGGCATGCGTCTGCTGTATCAAAAGTCTGGAGACTACTCAGCACATTGTAATAGAAAGCCAAGACCGTGGGCAACGCCCACCTTCCAGAAGCGTTGGCGTTCGAAGCTGATGAGAGCGTTGACTGGCCAGTGGTCGAGATAAGCAAGAGAGGTTTAGAGTACTGCTGGAGAGAAAAAAATAAATAAATATAAGGAAGACATCGATGGAGCCGGGGTCATTAGAGGCATAGGTAGACTATAGAGATAGAAGTTTTAGTGCAAGTGCAGATAAGCAAAATGCTAAACTGCAATAGGTGTAGAACTTTGATTCGCTCGATCAAGCAGGTTAGGCGACTATTTTTCGCCGCCCTCGTTTCAAAGAAGATGCCATTACAAATCATAATCGTCACTCAGAGCCTCCTACCTTTTCTTTTTTTCAACTGTAGTATAGCACAGCCAAGAAGTATATCTGGCCTTCATTAAGAATGAGCTAGAGGTTGCGTGCATAGGTGAAGTATGCGTCGACGAGATTGCCGCATATCGGGCAGCGCGACGCACCGCAATTGAAGCTGCTGCTCTGTTCGCTCAAAGGGTCGTGACGTGTGCGAACTATATCCGCATGGCCGAGCTGTGAGCGTCGTTCACTTGGAGCTGTCTCCTTCCAACTGGCCGCGAACGAAATGTCGGGTCACGTCGATCCGTGTGGTGAAGCCACCGTCTCCTCAGCCGTGAAGTGTGGCGCTTCGCGTCGTATACGTTACGTTACGCTACGTTACGGTTGGAAGGATAACTGCCCCGGGGAGAGGGATACTCGATGTATATGCCCTCCTTCTCTGAGGACCAGAAGAAAAAGGAAAGAAGAAAAAGCACCGCACGCGTCACGACAGTTCTCGCGTAAACGATGCGTGTAGATTGAAAATCGACATTGAAAGCGGCTTTGGGCCACTTCCCAACGGGTGTATACAGCCGATGAGCGAACCTGTCGCCGTTTGCGTAGCCGCTATTCCCTTGGCCATGCATGCAGGTAGCTCTATTCACAGTACATATACTAGTAATTGGTCGTTTATGTTTTCTTACGTAGAATGAAGGAAATCATAAGGAAACTGCTGCGTAACGCAATGTAACTATCTATAGCTATACATCCGCTGACACCTGAACGGCGTTAATTGAGCGTTGAGGTGGGGGTGGAGACAGAGCATATATAAAGAAACATTTACATATTGTATACAATGAGGTGAACGTTGCTTGCGACTTCGCTGCCGCGTTTGCCTTCCTCTCCACCGTCTGAAATACTGCGATTGAAGGGATGCACACTAGGCGGGCTCACAGTAAATTGCCTGCAAATGTTACTATACAGGGAATACTGGCGCTGCGATCGTTCAGCTTATACCATGGGAATTATGACATGGATTTCTCTAATCTCCGTGCCTGTCGGTGGCTTCGAACGTCCTTGCGGCGTTACTTATTACGCTTTATACCTTTCTAAATTTCCGAGCGATCATTTTTTTTTTTCAAACGCATCAAGTTCCTGCGCCCATGTGTGCATGCTCATTGGGAATTGTGTTCATAACGCAAAATTTCTTTTCTTTTTTTTTTAATGTGATCAGTTTGCAAAGTCGCAAAGCCCTTTGACGCCACAGGGACGAAGTTTAAGCCACGTACGGTCGTGCGCGTCCTGGATGAACTGCCGTAAACTTTCGTTCCAGACTTTGCTCTGGAGCATAGAATCCGAGATCGGGGGACGTACCGTGTCACCTTGCACTGCCACATCTCGGAGGTCACATCTTGAAAACGACAGCGCCAGAGACTCGCGTCGTTGACAGCTCCTTCACTCGTGTGCCTTCTCTCGCTTTGCGTGCGTGCGTGTGTCGCTATAAATGTCCCATTGAAAAATCCAGTTACTACTACTATTATATATATATATTGAAGTATGGGGTTTTACTTGCCAAAAACACGATCTGATTCGATCGGAGCCCTCCGCTACGGCACACCGTAGAGGAGGGCTCCGGAATAATTTCGACCACCTGGGGTTCTTTAACGTGTACACGGGTACACGGGGGTTTTCGCATTTCGCCCCCATCGAAATGCGGCCGCCGTGGTCGCGGGATGGTCGATCCCGCGACCTCGTGCTCGGCAGCCTAACACCATAGCCACTGAGAGAGAGAGAGAGAGAGAGAGAGAGAGAGAGAGAGAGAGATAAAACTTTATTGTGTCCATGATGGGGTCTGGGGGGGGGGGTTGGGAGACTAACCCCCAGGCCTCCCCTTCCTCAGACGGCGGCCAGCCCTTGCTTTCTGGTGGCGTCTTCGGCCATCCGGATGGCCCAGAGCTGCTCTTCTGGGTCCAAGCTGAGCAGCAAAGTCTCCCACTGCTCGGCCGTAGTTATGATGCGTGTATACTGTTAGTGCGGTGGGTGTTGGTGGGTGTAGCTTTCGGGCATGCCCAGATGATGTGATCTAGGTCAGCGCGTGCCTCGCAGGCTTTGCAGAGTGGGGAGTATGCATCGGGGTAAATTCGGTGGTATAGCACGGGGTTTGGGAAAGTTCGCGTCTGAAGTAGTCGCCAAGTGGTGATTGTGATTTATTCAGTGTTTTGTGTGCTGGTGGGTAGCGTAATCGCTCTCTGCAGTAGTGAAGGAGGATTTCTCTGAATGTGACCATGCGGTCGCGCGCGTGACCGCGGTGTATCAGCAAACGCGACGGGTTACATATATATCGATACACTGGATTCCACGCTATGCTTGCTCGTAGCAGGTGTTTTCTTCTTGAAGAAAACACGCGATTCTCTTTTTGTTTCCTTTATTTCTTGTTTGTAAAACGCGACGCTCTTTTTTTTTTTTTTTTTTTTTTTGTGCGATACGCTCGACTGTCCGTATACTATAGCTGCGCGCGGCCCCCGGCGCCAGTGACGTATATGCATCGTTTCGTTCGACCTTTGGCCAGTGTTTAGATCCATCGAGGTTTCGCCAACGCTGCGTATACGTCATACTGACGTACGCCATAAATACATAACCTACTCGAAATGAGAGAGACGAAAGGTCAAACGAGTAGGCCGTCGGTTGTTTGTAAACGCGAACGGCCCACACGTTTCTCTTCTCTCTGGACATGTTTAATTCTGACACACTATATCTCACAGGTGCCACCTATTCTCCATACACGTATCGATTTCATAAAGACAAACATGTTGCGCTATATACAGCATATCGCCAACACCGTGTTCCTGCGCCGCAACGAATTTATTTGAATTGTACGTCCTGGACTACATAATGTCTCTATATCTTATATACACTTATAGATCTTTGCATTGTCCACCTGATGTATACGTTTTCCTCCATTTGTTTATCTCATTCGAGCACGCAGACGTGTGGGGCAGGAAGTAAAACAACTGTGTACAAAGTAGAGATTGGTGGCTCGATTGTCTATCGTTTCGATTGAGTGTTCATACAGCGCAGATGTTCCTCGTGGAAGCTGGTCGCAAAAACAGTTTAACTTTATACTACACAAAGAGAGCCTCGATATATAAATGTCACCTTTAAAGCACTTGTCGTTATCGATTTGCACTAGTTATGATCCAGTACTAACGAATTCTTTTTTCTTCTTTTTTTTTTTTTTTTCGTTGAGCGAGCGGGAACTCTAAACAACGACGCCAACTTCGCGTTTCTCTCGACCAAGTTGTGTGCAGCGGTTCAGAATGGACACGTGTTCATGCTTGCTTTGCTTGAGTCGTAGTACTTTAGTATTCCGCTTGTACTATACGCAAGGATGCATACAAGCCGTCGTCGCTGTGGCGTTGCCCCTTGTCTACTTTTCTTTGTTCCCCCCCCTATTTGCTGTATTGAGGTTTGGAAAGCCTTAATGTGACGCAAAAAAGAAAAAAAAAAGTATTTAGTTCATGTCGAAGGACTCTCCTCAGAACCTAGGAAGTAGTCGTCGGACCCGGTTATATCGAATCTGAAGGGGGTCACAAAAAGTTCGATGTATATAGGTAATTCGATATATAAAATAAAAATTTCATACAAAAACTTTGAAGGGGATTTTACTGCTGTTCGTTATAGACAATAATTTGTTATATCCGGGTTCGATATATCCGGGTTCGACTGTACGCGGTAACTGTTGGTTGGAACGCGCACAGGAACGCGTGTGCTCACTTATGTGCACACTAATGTTTATGGATTTTATCTCCTCGATTAGTGTCCTTCCTCGTTGTCGTCTACGGGAATGACTTTTCCATGGTGAGGTTTGGTCGTTACGTGAGCACAGCCTCCACAAAGAGACGTCTGGTATTTGTTCCGGTGCGTATTTTAACGCCAATGGAGGGGTCCACTGCGCCCCAAAAGCTTTCACTTCGAATGTATACTGTGGTGGCCACAGTGATTTACGCGTCTTGACTTTAGCGGACCACGTGACGTACTGCTCCCGGTATACTAAGCGTCCTAATATGTCTAGTATACTCTGTATCAGACCTAAAACATCCACAAGCTGGCTTCTTCGTGGGATTCAAATGCCGACACTGTCGTGGACTTCGCGCTTGGGGATCGAGGAGGAGGGAACGAGGGCGAGAACTGGACCGTTTCTTGCGAGCGTAATTAATATACAGTGGCGGCGTTGAACTTGTGCGGAGCCTCTTGCGTTTTATCGCTGTCCCGATTCTTGAATTTATTCACCCTGCAGTGAGAGAGATTATTGTTGGAAAGGGTGAAAGATTGGGTTAAAGTGCAGCGCGATAACTGTCTCTCAATAGAGGACACCTCAACCGCGCTGCACAGGGGGATGGGGAGTGAAAGGAAAGAGAAGGGAAAGAGGTCGCAGGCGCAGGAGCGGAAGCAGCAGCAGCATCATCTAAGGCGCCGCAGGCGCGTGGGGTTCGCGTCGCACACTGTCGGAAATTTGAACAGGTCGTAAGGAAAAAAAAAATTAACAACAACCACAACAATAAAAACAATAAAAACAATTCACCCTGCAGTCTTTCAACCTCGCGCACATTTCCCGAGATCTCTCTTGTTGCCGTTTATCTGTTGTCGATTTGGTTCTCTTATTCTTGCCTCCTTGTCGATGACGTAACGTAGCCTTGGCTGTCTGTAATAAATATAAATTTTCATAAACGCATGGTTTTCCTTTGCGTATTCTATTTTTCTGTTAAATAAGTATAGGTTGGATTTATTATGCTCGAGATGATATAGTGGTGTTGATATTATTGTTCTATAGGTCTTGCGGTCGTTCGACCTATCTTTTGTGGCAAGAAGTGTTTTAATTCGCAGAAAATATGGAGTTCCCGGATCGACAGAAACACAAATTATGTGTGGGGCATTCTGTCGAGAATCGCCGACAGGAAACACGCGCACATTTTTGCGAAGCCTTCGGAGTTTTGCGGCTAAGTTGCGTGAATGCTTACGTGTATATTGTCGGCTTCGTGTTTGTCAACTGGGTCTCTTTCGCCACGCTCTGGCATCGGTTCAAGCTCTCAACCGCCAAGTGTGATAGCTCTGCTGACCTTCGCTGTTTTGACAAGTACACTATAGAGGGCGAAATGCATGCGCCTGTCATTGGCGGGCACCTATTCTGGTCCGCCTAGTAACTATTTGACTGCGCGTAATATCTATACAGCCACGGGAGGTCATTTTGTCCACGTCCTCAGTTCGAGCTTTCGAGCATGCCCGTGATGCCACGACGACGTTTGGCGCGCGCAGGCGGAAAGTTGACGTCAGATTTACGGCGACCGCTTCTTTTAAACGTAACATTTTCCACATAACCGCCAAAATTGTCTGTTGCCGCTATGCCTCGGAGTTGGAAAAGATTGACTTTACCAATTTGCGCAAACGCAACTCGGTGCGCTTTTGCCGAGTGCACTACTGGTTCGTGGCTTTCAAGCTTCGGTCATGAACAGTTTGGTCCATAGGCCCCTGAATATTCTGCTCGCCTGCCTGCAGCACTTTTAAACACGTCTCTGTGATCGCTTGTCCTTACGCTACGGGCATAGTATCGTCGAAAGTGAATGCGGCCCCGGTTGGAGAGAAGCAAAGCACGGCCCGATCGAGTGCGCGTCGGCAGCTGTCTCGAGGCGGGGTGCGCGTTCGTTCAACCGGGTCCGACGTAAAAAAAAGGGGGAAAGGGGGTGAAGGCTGCCTGTCGCCGACTTCATTCACAGCTGGCAGAGGGTGGGGGGTTAGCGGGGACCAAGCGTTGCTGGCCGCTTTTCTTTATCTGTCACTTGTCAGATGGCGGATGCTGCTGCGCTCTCGCTGCAGCGGGCTTCCTGCCTGCCGTCTTGGAGTGGTGGTGGCAGTGGGGGGGAAGCCGCGCCGCCGTCCTTGGAGGAAGCGTGCGTGCGCGCGTGCGTACGTACGTACTTACACGAGCGTAGGCGCGCCCCGACACTTCTCTGCATCCGCTGCAGCGCTCGAGCGTTCATTCAAAAACTCGCGGCGCGGCTAGGCGACCGCTGCTTGTTTCTAGGTCGCGCAGGGCGAGCTGGATGGGCGCCGACGGCGTAGCGCCTCCAACGAGCGCGGACCGTGTTGTGCGGCGAAGACCGCTTTGTTGTTGTTTTGCTCGCGCCGCCGAGCGTGGCTGGCCTGGCTAGATGTTTTTTTTTCCGCGACGGCGCGGACGAATATGGACGCCAGTGAACGGTAGCAGGCAGAGCAGGGCATTCCCCCCCTATTTTTCGGTCTGTGGAGGGGGAATGGATGCCCTAATAGTTACGTTTCCGCCGATTCCCGTCGCGTACGGCCCCGAGGTTC